>NC_086445.1:1051106367-1051186367 GCF_028390025.1 Pseudophryne corroboree
AGCAGCAAAAGGCCATTCAAGCCTATACAATTGAGCACGATATAGGAGATGGAATGCACCTGTCTCAAGTGCAGTGGAGAATGATTTCAACGTTGTGCAAGGTTCTGATGCCCTTTGAACTTGCCACACGTGAAGTCAGTTCAGACACTGCCAGCCTGAGTCAGGTCATTCCCCTCATCAGGCTTTTGCAGAAGAAGCTGGAGGCATTGAAGAAGGAGCTAACACGGAGCGATTCCGCTAGGCATGTGGGACTTGTGGATGCAGCCCTTAATTCGCTTAACAAGGATTCACGGGTGGTCAATCTGTTGAAATCAGAGCACTACATTTTGGCCACCGTGCTCGATCCTAGATTTAAAGCCTACCTTGGATCTCTCTTTCCGGCAGACACAGGTCTGCTGGGGTTGAAAGACCTGCTGGTGACAAAATTGTCAAGTCAAGCGGAACGCGACCTGTCAACATCTCCTCCTTCACATTCTCCCGCAACTGGGGGTGCGAGGAAAAGGCTCAGAATTCCGAGCCCACCCGCTGGCGGTGATGCAGGGCAGTCTGGAGCGACTGCTGATGCTGACATCTGGTCCGGACTGAAGGACCTGACAACGATTACGGACATGTCGTCTACTGTCACTGCATATGATTCTCTCAACATTGATAGAATGGTGGAGGATTATATGAGTGACCGCATCCAAGTAGGCACGTCACACAGTCCGTACTTATACTGGCAGGAAAAAGAGGCAATTTGGAGGCCCTTGCACAAACTGGCTTTATTCTACCTAAGTTGCCCTCCCACAAGTGTGTACTCCGAAAGAGTGTTTAGTGCCGCCGCTCACCTTGTCAGCAATCGGCGTACGAGGTTACATCCAGAAAATGTGGAGAAGATGATGTTCATTAAAATGAATTATAATCAATTCCTCCGCGGAGACATTGACCAGCAGCAATTGCCTCCACAAAGTACACAGGGAGCTGAGATGGTGGATTCCAGTGGGGACGAATTGATAATCTGTGAGGAGGGGGATGTACACGGTGATATATCGGAGGGTGAAGATGAGGTGGACATCTTGCCTCTGTAGAGCCAGTTTGTGCAAGGAGAGATTAATTGCTTCTTTTTTGGGGGGGGGGTCCAAACCAACCCGTCATATCAGTCACAGTCGTGTGGCAGACCCTGTCACTGAAATGATGGGTTGGTTAAAGTGTGCATGTCCTGTTTTGTTTATACAACATAAGGGTGGGTGGGAGGGCCCAAGGATAATTCCATCTTGCACCTCTTTTTTCTTTTCTTTTTCTTTGCATCATGTGCTGATTGGGGAGGGTTTTTTGGAAGGGACATCCTGCGTGACACTGCAGTGCCACTCCTAGATGGGCCCGGTGTTTGTGTCGGCCACTAGGGTCGCTAATCTTACTCACACAGCTACCTCATTGCGCCTCTTTTTTTCTTTGCGTCATGTGCTGTTTGGGGAGGGTTTTTTGGAAGGGACATCCTGCGTGACACTGCAGTGCCACTCCTAGATGTGCCCGGTGTTTGTGTCGGCCACTAGGGTCGCTAATCTTACTCACACAGTCAGCTACCTCATTGCGCCTCTTTTTTTCTTTGCGTCATGTGCTGTTTGGGGAGGGTTTTTTGGAAGGGCCATCCTGCGTGACACTGCAGTGCCACTCCTAGATGGGCCCGGTGTTTGTGTCGGCCACTAGGGTCGCTAATCTTACTCACACAGCTACCTCATTGCGCCTCTTTTGTTCTTTGCGTCATGTGCTGTTTGGGGAGGGTTTTTTGGAAGGGACATCCTGCGTGACACTGCAGTGCCACTCCTAGATGGGCCCGGTGTTTGTGTCGGCCACTAGGGTCGCTTATCTTACTCACACAGCGACCTCGGTGCAAATTTTAGGACTAAAAATAATATTGTGAGGTGTGAGGTATTCAGAATAGACTGAAAATGAGTGTAAATTATGGTTTTTGAGGTTAATAATACTTTGGGATCAAAATGACCCCCAAATTCTATGATTTAAGCTGTTTTTTTAGTGTTTTTGGAAAAAAACACCCGAATCCAAAACACACCCGAATCCGACAAAAATAATTCGGTGAGGTTTTGCCAAAACGCGTTCGAACCCAAAACACGGCCGCGGAACCGAACCCAAAACCAAAACACAAAACCCGAAAAATTTCAGGCGCTCATCTCTAATAACAACATGAGGGCATATAATAACATGGAGAGCAGTATAGCAACATGAGGGCATATAATAACACAGAGAGCAGTACAGGTTGAGTCTCCCTTATCCAAAATGCTTGGGACCAGAGGTATTTTGGATATGGGATTTTTCCGTATTTTGGAATAATTGCATACCATAATGAGATATCATGGTGATGGGACCTAAATCTAAGCACAGAATACATTTATGTTTCATATACACCTTATACACACAGTCTGAAGGTCATTTAATACAATATTTTTTTATAACTTTGTGCATTAAACAAAGTGTGTACATTCACACAATTCATTTATGTTTCATATACACCTTATATACACAGCCTGCAGGTCATTTAATACAATATTTTTAATAACTTTGTGTATTAAACAAAGTTTGTGTACATTGAGCCATCAAAAAACAAAGGTTTCACTATCTCACTCTCACTCAAAAAAGTCCGTATTTCGGAATATTCCGTATTTCGGAATATTTGGATATGGGATACTCAACCTGTATAATAACATGAGGGCATATAATAACATGGAAGCAGTATAACATGAGGGCATATAATAACATGGAGCACAGTATAGTAATATGAGGACATATAATAACATGGAGAGCAGTATAATAACATGAGGGCATATAATAACATGGAGAGCAGTAAAACAACATGAGGGCAATGGGCATATAGTAACATGGAGAGCAGTATAACAACATGAGGTCATATAATAACACGGACAGAAGTATAATAACATGATGTCATATAAAACGGAGAGCAGTATAACAACATGAGGGCATATACTAACACAGAGCAGTATAATAACATGAGGGCATATACTAACATAGAGCAGTATAATAACATGATGTCATATAACAAGGAGAGCAGTATAACAACATGAGGGCATATAATAACACAGAGAGCAGTATAACAACATGAGGGCATATAATAACACGGAGAGCAGTATAATAACATGAGGGCGTATAATAACACGGAGAGCAGTATAATAACATGAGGCCATATAATAACACGGGGAGCAGTATATAACATGAGGGCAGCATGTAATAACTTGGACAGCAGTATAATAACGTCATGAGGGCATATAATAACTTGTAGAAATATAATAATGTCATGAGGGCAAATAATAACTTGGAGAGCAATATTTACATACATGAGGGCATATCAGAACACGGAGAGTAATATACAGTATTAACATTAGGACACATAATAACACAAAGAACAGTTTAATAATGTTATGAGGGTGATAATAACAAGGAGAGCAGTATAATAATGTCATGAGGACATATAACTCGGAAAGCAGTATAATCACAAGAGGGCATATAATAACTCAGAGAACAGTATAATCACAAGAGGGCATATAATTATTCAGAGAACAGAATAGTAATATGAGGACATATAATAACATGAGGACATATAATAACTCAGAGAACAGTATAATAACATGAGTGTCATACCGCCGCCGCGGCCGCCGGCCTTGTCTCTCCGGGGGTGCTGGCTGTCCGGGCGGTCGTCCTCGCTGGCGGTCTCTGCCTCCCGGCGCTCCGTCCGGCGCCCGTAGTGTGGACGTCGCGGGTGCGCCCGACGTTCACTGGGGACGGGTGACGTCATCGGCGCTCCTCCAATCAGGTGCTGGCGTGAAGTACAAATTCAGACGCTGGGCAGAGCTCCGGCGCCTGAGTATCATCGCTACTACTACTGTACCTGTGATCTCCAGAGCTCCGTGCCTCCAGCACCTCCGTGCCTCCAGCACCTCCGTGCCTCAAAGCACCTCAGCATCTCTAAGCGCCTCAGCGCCTTCAAACACCTCAGTGCCTCTAGCACCTCAGTGCCTCTAGCACCACAACATCGCTCACGGTGAGCTTTTGGTACTCTCCACCAATTCATCAGCACCTTTACAAGTCTTGTCTTTCAGGAGACCTTCAAGCGCCCACCCGTGCCTTCTGCCTACCGTCCTAATCCTGCATGAGAAAGACCTAGATCCGGCCATCTCTGCTGCGACCCAGTAGCGGTTACTCTTCCCCGAGTCCACAGCACTTCCAGACCAGGTCAGTGATAGAATACTCAGGCCCCATGGACCCGGGGGATCGGAACACAGAGTCGAGCGCCATCCAAAGTTTGGCTTCCCGAGTTCAGACTCAGGAGGCGACACAGGGCCAGGTGATGCAATATCTCCAGGAATTGTCCGGTCGATTGGATCAAATTCAAGCATCCTTAGCTTCCGTAATTCCGGTTCCAGTTCCCGTAACTGCTCCAGTTGCTGTTTCCAGTAATGTCCAACCTCCGGCTGGTACCAGGTCACGTCTTCAGCTTCCTACTCCTTCCCGCTATAATGGGAACCCAAAGAATTGCCGTGGTTTTCTAAATCAGTGCGAGGTGCACTTCGAGCTTCTCTCTAATAATTTCCCTACGGATCGCTCTAAGGTAGCGTATATCATTTCCCTGCTTGAAGGGTCAGCGTTGGATTGGGTGTCTCCGTTATGGGAACGATCTGATCCAGTGGTTTCCAACTACACCAACTTCATCACGTCCTTTCGAAGAATCTTCGACGAGCCCGGCAGGATGACCACTGCTTCTTCCGACTTGCTCCGTGTTCGTCAGGGCTCCCGTTCCGTGGGTCAGTACGTGGTTCATTTCCAGACCATTGCCTCTGAACTTCGCTGGAATAATGACGCTCTGAGGGCTGCCTTCTGGAACGGTCTCTCCGACCGGCTGAAAGATGAGTTGGTCACTAGGGATCTGCCAGATCCATTAGAAGAGTTGATCTCCCTTTGCGTCAAGGTGGATCTTCGGATGCAGGAGCGTGGAGGAGAACGTAGCCGTTCAGATCGTTCCAGGTTCCGGCATCCTACTCCTAGACCGGCGGCTGGGCCCAGCTCGGACGAACCCATGCAAATTAACCGATCCCGACTGTCTCCGGAGGAACGACAGCGTCGTCGTGAGGGTAAACTTTGCCTTTACTGTGGAGCCGCAGATCATTTCCTTAAGTTTTGTAAATCTCGTCCGGGAAACGGGCAGGCCTAGCTTGTTCCGGAGGAGTCAAGTTGGGGGTCACGACTAAATCTTCTCCAATTTTGGATTGTTTGCTTCCTGTGTCTTTAATCACCAATTCAGTCTCCAAGTCTTGTGAAGCCCTGTTGGATTCGGGAGCTGCGGGAAACTTCGTTTCTTCCTCCTGTGTCCAAAGCATGGATTTAAAGGTACGGCCTATCGAGCGGCCTATTTCGTTGACGGCTATCAACGGTACTAGAATTTCCAAGGGTCTCATAACTTGGCGCACGGAGCCAGTTAAGCTGCAGGTCGGGGCTCTACATCAAGAATGTCTGGAACTCTTGGTGATTCCGGAAATGCATCACGATCTGGTCCTTGGAATGCCTTGGCTCAAAATTCATAATCCCCACATTGACTGGAAGTCTTCTCAAATTCTGTCTTGGAGTTCTTTTTGTAACGCTAACTGTCTCACTCCCGTTTGTCCGCTCCGTGTCTCTTCTAAGTCGGATGAAGAGCATATTCCGGAGGCGTATCAAGGGTTCAAGGATGTGTTTTCGGAACAGGCGGCTGATCAGTTACCACCTCATAGGCCTTGGGACTGCCCTATTGACCTTGTCCCAGGGAAGATGCCACCCTATGGCCGCACATATCCTCTGTCATTTCCCGAGACTCAAGCTATGTCGGACTATATTAAGTCCAATCTGCTCAAGGGATTCATTCGCCCCTTTTCCTCCCCTGCTGGAGCGAGCTTCTTTTTCGTGAAGAAGAAGGACGGGGGGTTGAGACCATGTATCGGCTACCGCGGCTTAAACGATATCACCATCAAGAATAAATACCCCTTGCCACTAATCACAGAGTTATTTGATAGGGTTCGTGGCGCCCGCGTTTTCTCCAAACTCGACTTGAGGGGAGCTTATAATCTTATACGCATCCGAGAAGGGGATGAATGGAAGACCGCCTTCAATACCCGGGATGGGCATTACGAATACCTGGTGATGCCGTTCGGCCTTAGTAATGCTCCTGCTGTCTTCCAGGGATTCGTCAACGAAATCTTCCGAGACATGTTATATCAAAGTGTTGTGGTATATTTGGACGACATACTGATTTTTTTCAAAGATCTTCTTGAACACAGGACTCAAGTCAAAGAAGTGCTCCACCGTTTACGAGAGAATCATCTCTATGCTAAGCTCTCCAAATGTACCTTCGAAGTAACATCAATTCCGTTCCTCGGTTATATCATCTCGGGGACGGAGCTTCGCATGGATCCGGAGAAGCTCTCTGCCATTCGTGACTGGACTCAGCCTCTCTCTTTAAAAGCAATACAAAGATTCCTGGGCTTTGCGAATTACTACAGGAAATTCGTTAGGGGTTTCTCCACCATTGTTGCGCCCATTACTGCCTTGACGAGAAAGGGCTCGAATCCGAGTTTGTGGCCTCCCGAAGCCATTGAGGCTTTTTCCCACTTGAAGTTAGCTTTCATGTCCGCTCCAGTTCTCCAACAACCAAATTTTGATGAACCTTTCTTCCTAGAAGTTGACGCATCTTCAGTCGGAGTTGGGGCCGTTCTCCCTCAGTACTCCTCAGATAAGAAATTACATCCGTGTGGCTTCCACTCTCGTAAATTCTCTCCGGCCGAACGAAATGACACTATTGGAAACCAGGAACTTTTGGCAATTAAATCTGCCTTGGAAGAGTGGAGATATCTCTTAGAAGGGGCCAAACATGTGATTACCATTTATACGGATCACAAAAATTTGTTGTATATCAAATCCGCACAATGCTTGAATCCCCGCCAAGCGAGATGGGCACTTTTGTTATCAAGTACCGGGCTGGGACTCTCAATACTAAAGCGGATGCACTGTCCCGTTCACAAATTTCCACAGACGAGGATGATTCTTTCGAGCGGAGTTTAATTCTTAATCCAATTTCTGTCTCCGCTGCTTCAACTACTCCAGCTCCTCCTCCCGGAAGAATGTCCGTACCAGCTAGATTCCGGCCGAGAATACTACAGTGGGCCCATATCTCCAAGTTTTCCGGTCATCCCGGCGCCCAAAAGATGTACAAGTTTCTGCAAAGATCTTACTGGTGGGACACCATGAGGAAGGATGTACAGGATTACGTTAATTCTTGTCCACAGTGTACACAACATAAATCTCTTCGCCTGCCTCCTGCTGGGTTGCTTCGTCCTCTGCCCATTCCTGTGAAACCCTGGACTCACATTTCCATGGACTTCATCACTGACTTGCCCTGTTCCAAAGGATGCAACACCGTCTGGGTGATCGTCGACCGTTTCTCGAAGATGGCGCACTTCGTTCCATTAACTGGTCTGCCGACAGCTCCTAAACTAGCCCTATTATTCATCCGAGAACATTTTCGGTTGCATGGGTTGCCTTAGGAAATAGTCTCTGATCGAGGGGTACAGTTCACCGCAAGGTTTTGGAAAGCCCTCTGCTCGGCCTTACAGATTAAACTTAAGTTTTCATCCGCCTATCATCCCCAAACGAATGGTCAAACGGAACAAGTCAATCAAGATCTAGAGACTTTCCTTCGCCTTTATCTCTCCCCTTCACAGGACAACTGGGTGGAGTTGTTACCTTGGGCGGAGTTTGCCCATAACCATTCATTTCATTCTTCCACTGGTGAGTCTCCGTTCTTCGTCAACTATGGGTTCCATCCACGAGTTCCGGAATTACCAAGTCTTCCGACAGAAGAGGTTCCAGCTGTAACGTCCACTCTACTGCACTTCAGACAAATTTGGTGTAGGATTCATGCTAGTCTTAAAAAGGTTTCTGTCCGATACAAGTTCTTCGCCGATAGGAAACGACGAGCCGCTCCTCAATACAAGGTTGGTGATAGGGTATGGCTGTCCACACGTAATCTCCGGTTGAAGGTGCCCACTATGAAGTTTGCTCCAAGATTCATCGGTCCTTACCCTGTGCTACAAGTCCTGAATCCTGTGGTCTGTAAGTTGGGTTTACCTTCTCACCTACGTATTCCAAATGCCTTCCATGTTTCTCTTCTTCGTCCTCTCGTCCTTAATCGTTTTCATTCAAAGTCCTCTAGCCCCACCTCAGTGGAAGCTGAAACAGGAACAGATTTCGAGATCAAAACAATTCTGGACTCTCGTTACCTTCACAAGAATCTGCAATATCTGGTGGAATGGAAAGGGTACGGTCCTGAGGAGAGAAGTTGGATAAAGGCTTCTAAGGTCTCGGCTCCTCGACTAATCCAGATTTTCCATTCTAGACATCCTACGAAGCCAGGAAAGTGTCCCGGGGCCACTCCCAGAGGAGGGGGTACTGTCATACCGCCGCCGCGGCCGCCGGCCTTGTCTCTCCGGGGGTGCTGGCTGTCCGGGCGGTCGTCCTCGCTGGCGGTCTCTGCCTCCCGGCGCTCCGTCCGGCGCCCGTAGTGTGGACGTCGCGGGTGTGCCCGACGTTCCCTGGGGACGGGTGACGTCATCGGCGCTCCTCCAATCAGGTGCTGGTGGGAAGTACAAATTCAGACGCCGGGCAGAGCTCCGGCGCCTGAGTATCATCGCTACTACTACTGTACCTGTGATCTCCAGAGCTCCGTGCCTCCAGCACCTCCGTGCCTCAGCATCTCTGTGCCTCCAGCACCTCCGTGCCTCCAGCATCTTCGTGCCTCAGCACCTCCGTGCCTCAGCATCTCCGTGCCTCCAGCACCTCCAGCATCTCCATGCCTCAGCATCTTCGTGCCTCAGCACCTTTGTGCCTAGAGCATCTCCGTGCCTCAGCTCCTCCGTGCCTCAGCTCCTCCGTGCCTCCAGCATCTCCGTGCCTCAGCACCTCCGTGCCTCCAGCACCTCCGTGCCTCAAAGCACCTCAGCGTCTCTAAGCGCCTCAGCGCCTTCAAACACCTCAGTACCTCTAGCATTTCAGTGCCTATAGCACCTCAGTGCCTCTAGCACCACAACATCGCTCACGGTGAGCTTTTGGTACTCTCCACCAATTCATCAGCACCTTTACAAGTCTTGTCTTTCAGGAGACCTTCAAGCGCCCACCCGTGCCTTCTGCCTACCGTCCTAATCCTGCATGAGGAAGACCTACATCCGGCCATCTCTGCTGTGACCCAGTAGCGGTTCCTCTTCCCGGTCACCGGAAGAAGCCCCGAGTCCACAGCACTTCCAGACCAGGTCAGTGATAATGAGGACATATAATACCACGGAGAGCAGTATAGTAAGTAACATGAGGGCATATAATAACTCTGAGAGCAGTATAATAACATGAGGGCATATAATAACTCTGAGAGCAGTATAATAACTTTGAGAGCAGTATAATAATGTCATGAGGACATATAACTCGGAAAGCAGTATAATCACAAGAGGGTATATAATAACTCAGAGAACAGTATAATAACATGAGGGCATATAATAACTCTGAGAGCAGTATATTAACATGAGGGCATATAATAACTGAGAGCAGTATAATAACATGAGGACATATAATAATAACACGGAGAGCAGTATAATAACATGAAAGCATATGATAACATACAGTAGCACAGCACTGTATCAGTGAATGGGGAGGTTCCTGTGCGTTGCTGACTCAGGTTGCTAGCACACACTAGGGGGATGGGAGTAGACGCACCTCAGGAGGGGCTGGCAGAGCAGGTCAGGTGAGATGCAGGAAAACTTTCCTCAGGACAGAGGGCTCCGCATTCAGGCCGCTGCATGTGAGCTGAGCGACTACCAGGTAGGGAGAGGGAATGCTGTACACAGTATCTTATATACGCACTGCTCTGCATGATAATGTTTATACACCGCCCTGTATAATAATGCTGAGTACACGCTGACACCGGTCACACCGCTCTGTATAATAACACTGAGTATACGCTGATACCGGTCACACCGCTCTGTATAATAACACTGAGTATACACTGATACCGGTCACACCGCTCTGTATAATAACACTGAGTATACGCTGACACCGGTCACACCGCCCTGTATAATAATACTGAGTATACGCTGATACCGGTCACACCGCTCTGTATAATAATACTGAGTATACGCTGATACCGGTCACACCGCTCTGTATAATAATACTGAGTATACGCTGATACCGGTCACACCGCTCTGTATAATAACACTGAGTATACGCTGATACTGGTCACACCGCTCTGTATAATAACACTGAGTACACGCTGACACCGGTCACACCGCTCTGTATAATAACACTGAGTATACGCTGATACCGGTCACACCGCTCTGTATAATAATGCTGAGTATACGCTGATACCGGTCACACCGCTCTGTATAATAATGCTGAGTATACGCTGATACCGGTCACACCGCTCTGTATAATAACACTGAGTATACACTGATACCGGTCACACCGCTCTGTATAATAATACTGAGTATACGCTGATACCGGTCACACCGCTCTGTATAATAACACTGAGTATACGCTGATACCGGTCACACCGCACTGTATAATAATACTGAGTATACGCTGATACCGGTCACACCGCTCTGTATAATAATACTGAGTATACGCTGATACCGGTCACACCGCTCTGTATAATAACACTGAGTATACGCTGATACCGGTCACACCGCTCTGTATAATAACACTGAGTATACGCTGATACCGGTCACACCGCTCTGTATAATAACACTGAGTATACGCTGATACCGGTCACACCGCTCTGTATAATAACACTGAGTATACGCTGATACCGGTCACACCGCTCTGTATAATAACACTTAGTATACGCTGATACCGGTCACACCGCTCTGTATAATAACACTTAGTATACGCTGATACCGGTCACACCGCTCTGTATAATAATACCGAGTATACGCTGATGCTGGTCACACCGCTCTGTATAATAACACTGAGTATACACTGATACCGGTCACACCGCTCTGTATAATAATACTGAGTATACGCTGATACCGGTCACACCGCTCTGTATAATAATACTGAGTATACGCTGATACCGGTCACACCGCTCTGTATAATAACACTGAGTATACGCTGATACCGGTCACACCGCTCTGTATAATAACACTGAGTATACGCTGATACCGGTCACACCGCTCTGTATAATAACACTGAGTATACGCTGATACCGGTCACACCGCTCTGTATAATAACACTGAGTATACGCTGATACCGGTCACACCGCTCTGTATAATAACACTGAGTATACGCTGATACCGGTCACACCGCTCTGTATAATAATACTGAGTATACGCTGATACCGGTCACACCCCACTCTATAATAATACTGAGTATACGCTGATACCGGTCACACCGCTCTGTATAATAATACTGAGTATACGCTGATACCGGTCACACCGCACTGTATAATAATACTGAGTATACGCTGATACCGGTCACACCGCTCTGTATAATAACACTGAGTATACGCTGATACCGGTCACACCGCTCTGTATAATAACACTTAGTATACGCTGATACCGGTCACACCGCTCTGTATAATAACACTTAGTATACGCTGATACCGGTCACACCGCTCTGTATAATAATACTGAGTATACGCTGATGCTGGTCACACCGCTCTGTATAATAACACTGAGTACACGCTGACACCGGTCACACCGCTCTGTATAATAATACTGAGTATACGCTGATACCGGTCACACCGCTCTGTATAATAACACTGAGTATACGCTGATACCGGTCACACCGCTCTGTATAATAATACTGAGTATACGCTGATACCGGTCACACCGCTCTGTATAATAACACTGCGTACACGCTGATACCGGTCACACCGCTCTGTATAATAATACTGAGTATACACTGATGCCGGTCACACCGCACTGTATAATAACACTGAGTATACGCTGATACCGGTCACACCGCTCTGTATAATAATACTGAGTATACACTGATGCCGGTCACACCGCTCTGTATAATAACACTGAGTATACGCTGATACCGGTCAGACCGCTCAGTATAATAACACTGAGTATACGCTGATACCGGTCACACCGCACTGTATAATAACACTGAGTATACGCTGATACCGGTCACACCGCTCTGTATAATAATACTGAGTATACACTGATACCGGTCACACCGCTCTGTATAATAATACTGAGTATACGCTGATACCAGTTACACCGCTCTGTATAATAACACTGAGTATACGCTGATACCGGTCACACCGCTCTGTATAATAATACTGAGTATACACTGATACCGGTCACACTGCTCTGTATAATAATACTGAGTATACGCTGATACCTGTCACACCGCTCTTTATAATAACACTGAGTATACACTGACACCGGTCACACCGCTCTGTATAATAATACTGAGTATACGCTGATACCGGTCACACCGCTCTGTATAATAATACTGAGTATACACTGATACCGGTCACACCGCTCTGTATAATACTGAGTATACACTGATATCAGTCACACCGCTCTGTATAATAACACTGAGTATACGCTGATACCGGTCACACCGCTCTGTATAATAATACTGAGTATACGCTGATACCGGTCACACCGCTCTGTATAATAATACTGAGTATACGCTGATACCGGTCACACCGCTCTGTATAATAACACTGAGTATACGCTGATACCGGTCACACCGCTCTGTATAATAATACTGAGTATACGCTGATACCGGTCACACCGCTCTGTATAATAATACTGAGTATACACTGACACCGGTCACACCGCTCTGTATAATAACACTGAGTATACGCTGATACCGGTCACACCGCTCTGTATAATAATACTGAGTATACGCTGATACCGGTCACACCGCCCTGTATAATAATACTGAGTATACGCTGATACCGGTCACACCGCTCTGTATAATAACACTGAGTATACGCTGATACCGGTCACACCGCTCTGTATAATATTACTGAGTACACGCTGATACCGGTCACACCGCACTGTATAATAATACTTAGTATACGCTGATACCGGTCACACCGCTCTGTATAATAATACTGAGTATACGCTGATACCGGTCACACCGCTCTGTATAATAACACTGAGTATACGCTGATACCGGTCACACCGCTCTGTATAATAACACTGAGTATACGCTGATACCGGTCACACCGCTCTGTATAATAACACTGAGTATACGCTGATACCGGTCACACCGCTCTGTATAATAATACTGAGTATACGCTGATACAGGTCACACCGCTCTGTATAATAATACTGAGTATACGCTGATACTGGTCACACCGCTCTGTATAATAATACTGAGTATACGCTGATACCGGTCACACCGCTCTGTATAATAATACTGAGTATACGCTGACACCGGTCACACCGCACTGTATAATAACACTGAGTATACGCTGATACCGGTCACACCGCTCTGTATAATAACACTGAGTATACGCTGATACCGGTCACACCGCTCTGTATAATAACACTGAGTATACACTGACACCGGTCACACCGCTCTGTATAATAATACTGAGTATACGCTGATACCGGTCACACCGCTCTGTATAATAACACTGAGTATACGCTGATACCGGTCACACCGCTCTGTATAATAATACTGAGTACACGCTGACACCGGTCACACCGCTCTGTATAATAATACTGAGTATACACTGACACCGGTCACACCGCTCTGTATAATAATACTGAGTATACGCTGATACCGGTCACACCGCTCTGTATAATAATACTGAGTACACGCTGATACCGGTCACACCGCTCTGTATAATAACACTGAGTACACGCTGACACCGGTCACACCGCCCTGTATAATAATGCTGAGTATACGCTGATACCGGTCACACCGCTCTGTATAATAACACTGAGTATACGCTGATACCGGTCACACCGCCCTGTATAATAATACTGAGTATACGCTGATACCGGTCACACCGCTCTGTATAATAATACTGAGTATACGCTGACACCGGTCACACCGCACTGTATAATAACACTGAGTATACACTGACACCGGTCACACCGCTCTGTATAATAACACTGAGTATACGCTGATACCGGTCACACCGCTCTGTATAATAATACTGAGTATACGCTGATACCGGTCACAACGCTCTGTATAATAACACTGAGTATACGCTGATACCGGTCACACCGCTCTGTATAATAATACTGAGTATACGCTGACACCGGTCACACCGCTCTGTATAATAACACTGAGTATACGCTGATACCGGTCACACCGCACTGTATAATAATACTGAGTATACGCCGATACCGGTCACACCGCTCTGTATAATAACACTGAGTATACGCTGATACCGGTCACACCGCTCTGTATAATAACACTGAGTATACGCTGACACCGGTCACACCGCTCTGTATAATAATACTGAGTATACGCTGATACCGGTCACACCGCACTGTATAATAATACTAAGTATACGCTGATACCGGTCACACCGCTCTGTATAATAATACTGAGTATACGCTGATACCGGTCACACCGCCCTGTATAATAATACTGAGTATACGCTGATACCGGTCACACCGCTCTGTATAATAATACTGAGTATACGCTGACACCGGTCACACCGCACTGTATAATACTGAGTATACGCTGATACCGGTCACACCGCTCAGTATAATAATACCGAGTACACGCTGATACCGGTCACACCGCTCTGTAGAATAACACCGAGTATACGCTGATACCGGTCACACCGCTCTGTATAATAACACCGAGTATACGCTGATACCGGTCACACCGCTCTGTATAATAACACTGAGTATACGCTGATACCGGTCACACCACTCTGTATAATAATACTGAGTATACGCTGATACCGGTCACACCGCCCTGTATAATAATACTGAGTATACGCTGATACCGGTCACACCGCTCTGTATAATAACACTGAGTACACGGTGATACCGGTCACACCGCTCTGTATAATAACACTGAGTACACGGTGATACCGGTCACACCGCTCTGTATAATAATACTGAGTATACGCTGATGCCGGTCACACCGCTCTGTATAATAACACTGAGTACACGGTGATACCGGTCACACCGCTCTGTATAATAATACTGAGTATACGCTGATACCGGTCACACCGCTCTGTATAATAACACTGAGTACACGGTGATACCGGTCACACCGCTCTGTATATTAACACTGAGTATACGCTGATACCGGTCACACCGCTAACAGAATTCTGACTGATTACTGAAGAGAGTTAATAGACCAGACCTGAACAGGTTAAAATACCCTAACACCAGTCACACCGCTCTGTATAATAACACTGTGTATATACTGATACCGGTCACACCGCTCTGTATAATATTACTGAGTATACGCTGATACCGGTCACACCGCTCTGTATAATAACACTGAGTATACGCTGATACCGGTCACACCGCTCTGTATAATAATATTGAGTATATATATACTGATACCGGTCACACCGCTCTGTATAATAATACTGAGTATACGCTGATACTGGTCACACCGCTCTGTATAATAACACTGAGTATATACTGATACCGGTCACACCGCTCTGTATAATAATACTGAGTATACACTGACACCGGTCACACTGCTCTGTATAATAACACTGAGTATGCGCTGATACCGGTCACACCGCTCTGTATAATAATACGGAGTATACACTGATACCGGTCAGACCACTCTGTATAATAACACTGAGTATACGCTGATACCGGTCACACCGCTCTGTATAATAATACTGAGTATACGCTGATACCGGTCACACCGCTCTGTATAATAATACTGAGTATACGCTAATACCGGTCACACCGCCCTGTATAATAATACTGAGTATACGCTGATACCGGTCACACCGCTCTGTATAATAATAGTGAGTATACGCTGATACCGGTCATACCACTCTGTATAATAATAGTGAGTATACGCTGATACCGGTCACACCGCTCTGTATAATAACACTGAGTATACGCTGATACCGGTCAGACCGCTCTGTATAATAACACTGAGTATACGCTGATACCGGTCAGACCGCTCAGTATAATAACACTGAGTATACGCTGATACCGGTCACACCGCTCTGTATAATAACACTGAGTATACGCTGATACCGGTCAGACCGCTCTGTATAATAATACTGCGTATACGCTGATACCGGTCACACCGCTCTGTATAATAACACTGAGTATACGCTGATACCGGTTACACCGCCCTGTATAATAATACTGAGTATACGCTGATACCGGTCACACCGCTCTGTATAATAACACTGAGTATACGCTGATACCGGTCAGACCGCTCTTTATAATAACACTGAGTATACGCTGATACCGGTCACACCGCTCTGTATAATAACACTTAGTATACGCTGATACTGGTCACACCGCCCTGTATAATAATACTGAGTATACGCTGATACCGGTCACACCGCTCTGTATAATAATACTGAGTATACGCTGATACCGGTCACACCGCCCTGTATAATAATACTGAGTATACGCTGATACCGGTCACACCGCTCTGTATAATAATACTGAGTATACGCTGACACCGGTCACACCGCACTGTATAATACTGAGTATACGCTGATACCGGTCACACCGCTCAGTATAATAATACCGAGTACACGCTGATACCGGTCACACCGCTCTGTAGAATAACACCGAGTATACGCTGATACCGGTCACACCGCTCTGTATAATAACACCGAGTATACGCTGATACCGGTCACACCGCTCTGTATAATAACACTGAGTATACGCTGATACCGGTCACACCGCTCTGTATAATAATACTGAGTATACGCTGATACCGGTCACACCGCCCTGTATAATAATACTGAGTATACGCTGATACCGGTCACACCGCTCTGTATAATAACACTGAGTACACGGTGATACCGGTCACACCGCTCTGTATAATAACACTGAGTACACGGTGATACCGGTCACACCGCTCTGTATAATAATACTGAGTATACGCTGATGCCGGTCACACCGCTCTGTATAATAACACTGAGTACACGGTGATACCGGTCACACCGCTCTGTATAATAATACTGAGTATACGCTGATACCGGTCACACCGCTCTGTATAATAACACTGAGTACACGGTGATACCGGTCACACCGCTCTGTATATTAACACTGAGTATACGCTGATACCGGTCACACCGCTAACAGAATTCTGACTGATTACTGAAGAGAGTTAATAGACCAGACCTGAACAGGTTAAAATACCCTAACACCAGTCACACCGCTCTGTATAATAACACTGTGTATATACTGATACCGGTCACACCGCTCTGTATAATATTACTGAGTATACGCTGATACCGGTCACACCGCTCTGTATAATAACACTGAGTATACGCTGATACCGGTCACACCGCTCTGTATAATAATATTGAGTATATATATACTGATACCGGTCACACCGCTCTGTATAATAATACTGAGTATACGCTGATACTGGTCACACCGCTCTGTATAATAACACTGAGTATATACTGATACCGGTCACACCGCTCTGTATAATAATACTGAGTATACACTGACACCGGTCACACTGCTCTGTATAATAACACTGAGTATGCGCTGATACCGGTCACACCGCTCTGTATAATAATACTGAGTATACACTGATACCGGTCAGACCACTCTGTATAATAACACTGAGTATACGCTGATACCGGTCACACCGCTCTGTATAATAATACTGAGTATACGCTGATACCGGT
The DNA here is from genome assembly GCF_028390025.1 of Pseudophryne corroboree. Lineage (NCBI taxonomy): Eukaryota > Metazoa > Chordata > Amphibia > Anura > Myobatrachidae > Pseudophryne > Pseudophryne corroboree. The sequence continues at coordinate 1,051,124,240 of NC_086445.1, forward strand.
CACACCGCTCTGTATAATAATACTGAGTATACGCTAATACCGGTCACACCGCCCTGTATAATAATACTGAGTATACGCTGATACCGGTCACACCGCTCTGTATAATAATACTGAGTATACGCTGATACCGGTCATACCACTCTGTATAATAATAGTGAGTATACGCTGATACCGGTCACACCGCTCTGTATAATAACACTGAGTATACGCTGATACCGGTCAGACCGCTCTGTATAATAACACTGAGTATACGCTGATACCGGTCAGACCGCTCAGTATAATAACACTGAGTATACGCTGATACCGGTCACACCGCTCTGTATAATAACACTGAGTATACGCTGATACCGGTCAGACCGCTCTGTATAATAATACTGCGTATACGCTGATACCGGTCACACCGCTCTGTATAATAACACTGAGTATACGCTGATACCGGTTACACCGCCCTGTATAATAATACTGAGTATACGCTGATACCGGTCACACCGCTCTGTATAATAACACTGAGTATACGCTGATACCGGTCACACCGCTCTGTATAATAACACTTAGTATACGCTGATACTGGTCACACCGCCCTGTATAATAATACTGAGTATACGCTGATACCGGTCACAGCGCTCTGTATAATAATACTGAGTATACGCTGATACCGGTCACAGCGCTCTGTATAATAATACTGAGTATACGCTGATACCGGTCACACCGCTCTGTATAATAACACTGAGTATACGCTGATACCGGTCAGACCGCTCTGTATAATAATACTGCGTATACGCTGATACCGGTCACACCGCTCTGTATAATAACACTGAGTATACGCTGATACCGGTTACACCGCCCTGTATAATAATACTGAGTATACGCTGATACCGGTCACACCGCTCTGTATAATAACACTGAGTATACGCTGATACCGGTCACACCGCTCTGTATAATAACACTTAGTATACGCTGATACTGGTCACACCGCCCTGTATAATAATACTGAGTATACGCTGATACCGGTCACAGCGCTCTGTATAATAATACTGAGTATACGCTGATACCGGTCACAGCGCTCTGTATAATAATACTGAGTATACGCTGATACCGGTCACACCGCTCTGTATAATAATAGTGAGTATACGCTGATACCGGTCACACCACTCTGTATAATAACACTGAGTATACGCTGATACCGGTCACACCGCTCTGTATAATAATACTGAGTATACGCTGATACAGGTCACACCGCTCTGTATAATAATACTGAGTATACGCTGATACCGGTCACAGCGCTCTGTATAATAATACTGAGTATACGCTGATACCTGTCACACCGCTCTGTATAATAACACTGAGTATACGCTGACACCGGTCACACCGCTCTGTATAATAATACTGAGTATACGCTGATACCGGTCACACCGCTCTGTATAATAACACTGAGTATACGCTGACACCGGTCACAGCGCTCTGTATAATAACACTGAGTAGACGCTGATACCGGTCACAGCGCTCTGTATAATAATACTGAGTATACGCTGATACCTGTCACACCGCTCTGTATAATAATACTGAGTATACGCTGATACCGGTCACAACGCTCTGTATAATAACACTGAGTATACGCTGATACCGGTCACACCGCTCTGTATAATAATACTGAGTACACGCTGATACCGGTCAGACCGCTCTTTATAATAAAACTGAGTATACGCTGATACCGGTCACACCGCTCTGTATAATAATACTGAGTATACGCTGATACCGGTCACATCGCACTGTATAATACTGAGTATACGCTGATACCGGTCACATCGCACTGTATAATAATACTGAGTATACGCAGATACCGGTCACACGGCTCTGTATAATAATACTGAGTATACGGTGATACCGGTCACACCGCTCTGTATAATAATACTGAGTATACGCTGATACCGGTCACACCGCTCTGTATAATAATACTGAGTATACGCTGATGCTGGTCACACCGCTCTGTATAATAACACTGAGTATACGCTGATACCGGTCACACCGCTCTGTATAATAACACTGAGTATACGCTGATACCGGTCACACCGCTCTGTATAATAATAGTGAGTATACGCTGATACCGGTCACACCGCACTGTATAATAATACTGAGTATACGCTGATACCGGTCACACCGCTCTGTATAATAATACTGAGTATACGCTGATACTGGTCATACCACTCTGTATAATAATAGTGAGTATACGCTGATACCGGTCACACCGCTCTGTATAATAATACTGAGTATACGCTGATACCGGTCACACCGCTCTGTATAATAACACTGAGTATACGCTGATACCGGTCAGACAGCTCAGTATAATAACACTGAGTATACGCTGATACCGGTCACACCGCTCTGTATAATAACACTGAGTATACGCTGATACCGGTCAGACCGCTCTGTATAATAATACTGCGTATACGCTGATACCGGTCACACCGCTCTGTATAATAACACTGAGTATACGCTGATACCGGTCACACCGCCCTGTATAATAATACTGAGTATACGCTGATACCGGTCACACCGCTCTGTATAATAATACTGAGTATACACTGACACCGGTCACACCGCTCTGTATAATAATACTGAGTATACGCTGATACCGGTCACACCGCTCTGTATAATAATACTGAGTATACACTGATACCAGTCACACCGCTCTGTATAATAACACTGAGTATACGCTGATACCGGTCAGACCGCTCTTTATAATAACACTGAGTATACGCTGATACCGGTCACACCGCTCTGTATAATAACACTTAGTATACGCTGATACTGGTCACACCGCCCTGTATAATAATACTGAGTATACGCTGATACCGGTCACACCGCTCTGTATAATAATACTGAGTATACGCTGATACCTGTCACACCGCTCTGTATAATAACACTGAGTATACGCTGACACCGGTCACACCGCTCTGTATAATAATACTGAGTATACGCTGATACCGGTCACACCGCTCTGTATAATAACACTGAGTATACACTGACATCGGTCACAGCGCTCTGTATAATAACACTGAGTATACGCTGATACCGGTCACAGCGCTCTGTATAATAATACTGAGTATACGCTGATACCTGTCACACCGCTCTGTATAATAATACTGAGTATACGCTGATACCGGTCACAACGCTCTGTATAATAACACTGAGTATACGCTGATACCGGTCACACCGCTCTGTATAATAATACTGAGTATACGCTGACACCGGTCACACCGCTCTGTATAATAACACTGAGTATACGCTGATACCGGTCACACCGCACTGTATAATAATACTGAGTATACGCTGATACCGGTCACACCGCTCTGTATAATAATACTGAGTACACGCTGACACCGGTCACACCGCTCTGTATAATAATACTGAGTATACGCTGATACCGGTCACACCGCTCTGTATAATACTGAGTAGACGCTGATACCGGTCACACCGCTCTGTATAATATTACTGAGTATACGCTGATACCGGTCACACCGCTCTGTATAATAATACTGAGTATACGCTGATACCGGTCACACCGCACTGTATAATAATACTGAGTATACGCTGATACCGGTCACAGCGCTCTGTATAATAATACTGAGTATACGCTGATACCTGTCACACCGCTCTGTATAATAACACTGAGTATACGCTGACACCGGTCACACCGCTCTGTATAATAATACTGAGTATACGCTGATACCGGTCACACCGCTCTGTATAATAATACTGAGTATACGCTGACACCGGTCACACCGCTCTGTATAATAACACTGAGTATACGCTGATACCGGTCACACCGCACTGTATAATAATACTGAGTATACGCTGATACCGGTCACACCGCTCTGTATAATAATACTGAGTACACGCTGACACCGGTCACACCGCTCTGTATAATAATACTGAGTATACGCTGATACCGGTCACACCGCTCTGTATAATACTGAGTAGACGCTGATACCGGTCACACCGCTCTGTATAATATTACTGAGTATACGCTGATACCGGTCACACCGCTCTGTATAATAATACTGAGTATACGCTGATACCGGTCACACCGCACTGTATAATAATACTGAGTATACGCTGATACCGGTCACATCGCTTTGTATAATAACACTGAGTATATACTGATACCGGTCACACCGCTCTGTATAATATTACTGAGTATACGCTGACACCGGTCACATCGCACTGTATAATAATACTGAGTATACGCTGATACCGGTCACACCGCTCTGTATAATAATACTGAGTATACGCTGATACCGGTCACACTGCACTGTATAATAGTACTGAGTATACGCTGACACCGGTCACACCGCCCTGTATAATAACACTGAGTATACGCTGATACCGGTCACACCGCTCTGTATAATAATACTGAGTATACGCTGATACCGGTCACACCGCTCTGTATAATACTGAGTATACGCTGATACCGGTCACACCGCTCTGTATAATAATACTGAGTATACGCTGATACCGGTCACACCGCTCTGTATAATAATACTGAGTATACGCTGATACCGGTCACACCGCACTGTATAATAATACTGAGTATACGCTGATACCGGTCACATCGCTTTGTATAATAACACTGAGTATATACTGATACCGGTCACACCGCTCTGTATAATATTACTGAGTATACGCTGACACCGGTCACATCGCACTGTATAATAATACTGAGTATACGCTGATACCGGTCACACCGCTCTGTATAATAATACTGAGTATACGCTGATACCGGTCACACTGCACTGTATAATAGTACTGAGTATACGCGGACACCGGTCACACCGCCCTGTATAATAACACTGAGTATACGCTGATACCGGTCACACCGCTCTGTATAATAATACTGAGTATACGCTGATACCGGTCACACTGCACTGTATAATAGTACTGAGTATACGCTGACACCGGTCACACCGCCCTGTATAATAACACTGAGTACACGCTGATACCGGTCACATCGCACTGTATAATAATACTGAGTACACGCTGATACCGGTCACATCGCACTGTATAATAATACTGAGTATACGCAGATACCGGTCACACGGCTCTGTATAATAATACTGAGTATACGGTGATACCGGTCACACCGCTCTGTATAATAATACTGAGTATACGCTGATACCGGTCACACCGCTCTGTATAATAATACTGAGTATACGCTGATGCTGGTCACACCGCTCTGTATAATAACACTGAGTATACGCTGATACCGGTCACACCGCTCTGTATAATAACACTGAGTATACGCTGATACCGGTCACACCGCACTGTATAATAACACTGAGTATACGCTGATACCGGTCAAACCGCTCTGTATAATAATACTGAGTATACGCCGATACCGGTCACACCGCTCTGTATAATAATACTGAGTATACGCTGATACCGGTCACACCGCACTGTATAATAATACTGAGTATACGCTGATACCGGTCACACCGCTCTGTATAATAATACTGAGTATACGCTGATACCGGTCACACCGCTCTGTATAATAATACTGAGTATACGCTGATACCGGTCACACCGCTCTGTATAATAACACTGAGTATACGCTGATACCGGTTACACCGCTCTGTAAAATAATACTGAGTGTACGCTGATACCGGTCACACCGCTCTGTATAATAATACTGAGTATACGCTGATACCGGTCACACCGCTCTGTATAATAATACTGAGTATACGCTGATACCGGTCACACCGCTCTGTATAATAATACTGAGTATACGCTGATTCCGGTCACACCGCTCTGTATAATAACACTGAGTATACGCTGATACCGGTCACACCGCTCTGTATAATAACACTGAGTATATACTAATACCGGTCACACCGCTCTGTATAATATTACTGAGTATACGCTGATACTGGTCACACCGCTCTGTATAATAACACTTAGTATATACTGATACCGGTCACACCGCTCTGTATAATAACACTGAGTATACACTGACACCGGTCACACCGCTCTGTATAATAACACTGAGTATACGCTGATACCGGTCACACCGATCTGTATAATAATACTGAGTATACACTGATACCGGTCAGACCGCTCTGTATAATAACACTGAGTATACGCTGATACCGGTCACACCGCTCTGTATAATAATACTGAGTATACGCTGATACCGGTCACACCGCTCTGTATAATAACACTGAGTATACCTTTATACCGGTCACACCGCTCTGTATAATAACACTGAGTATACGCTGATACCGGTCACACCGCCCTGTATAATAATACTGAGTATACGCTGATACTGGTCACACCGCTCTGTATAATAACACTGAGTATACGCTGATACCGGTCAGACCGCTCTGTATAATAATACTGAGTATACGCTGATACCGGTCACACCGCTGTGTATAATAATACTGAGTATACGCTGATGCCGGTCACACCGCTCTGTATAATAACACTGAGTATACGCTGATACCGGTCACACCGCTCTGTATAATAACACTTAGTATACGCTGATACCAGTCACACCGCACTGTATAATAATACTGAGTATACGCCGATACCGGTCACACCGCTCTGTATAATAACACTGAGTATACGCTGATACCGGTCACACCGCTCTGTATAATAACACTGAGTATATACTGATACCAGTCACACCGCTCTGTATAATAATACTGAGTATACACTGATACCGGTCACACCGCACTGTATAATAATACTGAGTATACGCTGATACCGGTCACACCACTCTGTATAATAATACTGAGTATACGCTAATACCGGTCACACCGCCCTGTATAATAATACTGAGTATACGCTGACACCGGTCACACCGCTCTGTATAATAATACTGAGTATACACTGACACCGGTCACACCGCTCTGTATAATAATACTGAGTATACGCGATATCGGTCACACCGCTCTGTATAATAACACTGAGTATACGCTGATACCGGTCACACCGCTCTGTATAATAACACTGAGTATACGCTGATACCGGTCACACCGCACTGTATAATAATACTAAGTATACGCTGATACCGGTCACACCGCTCTGTATAATAATACTGAGTATACGCTGATACCGGTCACACCGCCCTGTATAATAATACTGAGTATACGCTGATACCGGTCACACCGCTCTGTATAATAATACTGAGTATACGCTGACACCGGTCACACCGCTCTGTATAATAACACTGAGTATACGCTGATACCGGTCAGACCGCTCTGTATAATAATACTGAGTATACGCTGATACCGGTCACACCGCTGTGTATAATAACACTGAGTATACGCTGATACCGGTCACACCGCACTGTATAATAATACTGAGTATACGCTGATGCCGGTCACACCGCTCTGTATAATAACACTGAGTATACGCTGATACCGGTCACACCGCTCTGTATAATAACACTTAGTATACGCTGATACTGGTCACACCGCCCTGTATAATAATACTGAGTATACACTGATACCGGTCACACCGCTCTGTATAATAATACTGAGTATACACTGACACCCGTCACACCGCTCTGTATAATAATGCTGAGTATACACTGATACCGGTCACACCGCTCTGTATAATAATACTGAGTATACGCTGATACCGGTCACACCGCTCTGTATAATAACACTGAGTATACGCTGATACCGGTCACACCGCACTGTATAATAATGCTGAGTATACACTGATACCGGTCACACCGCTCTGTATAATAACACTGAGTATACGCTGATACCAGTCACACCGCACTGTATAATAATACTGAGTATACGCCGATACCGGTCACACCGCTCTGTATAATAACACTGAGTATACGCTGATACCGGTCACACCGCTCTGTATAATAATACTGAGTATACGCTGATGCCGGTCACACCGCTCTGTATAATAACACTGAGTATACGCTGATACCGGTCACACCGCTCTGTATAATAACACTTAGTATACGCTGATACTGGTCACACCGCCCTGTATAATAATACTGAGTATACACTGATACCGGTCACACCGCTCTGTATAATAATACTGAGTATACACTGACACCCGTCACACCGCTCTGTATAATAATGCTGAGTATACACTGATACCGGTCACACCGCTCTGTATAATAATACTGAGTATACGCTGATACCGGTCACACCGCTCTGTATAATAACACTGAGTATACGCTGATACCGGTCACACCGCACTGTATAATAATGCTGAGTATACACTGATACCGGTCACACCGCTCTGTATAATAACACTGAGTATACGCTGATACCAGTCACACCGCACTGTATAATAATACTGAGTATACGCCGATACCGGTCACACCGCTCTGTATAATAACACTGAGTATACGCTGATACCGGTCACACCGCTCTGTATAATAACACTGAGTATACGCTGACACCGGTCACACCGCTCTGTATAATAATACTGAGTATACACTGACACCGGTCACACCGCTCTGTATAATAATACTGAGTATACGCTGATATCGGTCACACCGCTCTGTATAATAACACTGAGTATACGCTGATACCGGTCACACCGCTCTGTATAATAACACTTAGTATACGCTGATACTGGTCACACCGCTCTGTATAATAACACTGAGTATACGCTGATACCGGTCACACCGCACTGTATAATAATACTAAGTATACGCTGATACCGGTCACACCGCTCTGTATAATAATACTGAGTATACGCTGATACCGGTCACACCGCCCTGTATAATAATACTGAGTATACGCTGATACCGGTCACACCGCTCTGTATAATAATACTGAGTATACGCTGATACCGGTCACACCGGTCTGTATAATAATACCGAGTACACGCTGATACCGGTCACACCGCTCTGTAGAATAACACTGAGTATACGCTGATACCGGTCACACCGCTCTGTATAATAACACTGAGTATACGCTGATACCGGTCACACCGCTCTGTATAATAACACTGAGTATACGCTGATACCGGTCACACCGCTCTGTATAATAATACTGAGTATACGCCATACCGGTCACACCGCTCTGTATAATAATACTGAGTATACACTGATACCGGTCACACCGCTCTGTATAATAACACTGAGTAAACGTTGATACCGGTCACACCGCTCTGTATAATAACACTGAGTATACGCTGATACCGGTCACACCGCTCTGTATAATAATACTGAGTATACGCTGATGCCGGTCACACCGCTCTGTATAATAACACTGAGTATACGCTGATGCCGGTCACACCGCTCTGTATAATAATACTGAGTATACGCTGATACCGGTCACACCGCCCTGTATAATAATACTGAGTATACGCTGATACCGGTCACACCGCTCTGTATAATAATACTGAGTATACGCTGATACTGGTCACACCGCTCTGTATAATAATACTGAGTATACGCTGATACCGGTCACACCGCTCTGTATAATAATACTGAGTATACGCTGATACCGGTCACACCGCTCTGTATAATAACACTGAGTATACGCTGATACAGGTCACACCGCTCTGTATAATAATACTGAGTATACGCTGATACTGGTCACACCGCTCTGTATAATAATACTGAGTATACGCTGATATCGGTCACACCGCTCTGTATAATAATACTGAGTATACGCTGATACTGGTCACACCGCTCTGTATAATAATACTGAGTATACGCTGACACCGGTCACACCGCTCTGTATAATAATACTGAGTATACGCTGATACCGGTCACACCGCTCTGTATAATAACACTGAGTATACGCTGATACCGGTCACACCGCTCTGTATAATAATACTGAGTATACGCTGATACCGGTCACACCGCTCTGTATAATAACACTGAGTATACGCTGATACCGGTCACACCGCTCTGTATAATAACACTGAGTATACGCTGATACAGGTCACACCGCTCTGTATAATACTGAGTATACGCTGATACCGGTCACACCGCTCTGTATAATAACACTGAGTATACGCTGATACCGGTCAGACCGCTCTGTATAATAATACTGCGTATACGCTGATACCGGTCACACCGCTCTGTATAATAACACTGAGTATACGCTGATACCGGTTACACCGCCCTGTATAATAATACTGAGTATACGCTGATACCGGTCACACCGCTCTGTATAATAACACTGAGTATACGCTGATACCGGTCACACCGCTCTGTATAATAACACTTAGTATACGCTGATACTGGTCACACCGCCCTGTATAATAATACTGAGTATACGCTGATACCGGTCACAGCGCTCTGTATAATAATACTGAGTATACGCTGATACCGGTCACAGCGCTCTGTATAATAATACTGAGTATACGCTGATACCGGTCACACCGCTCTGTATAATAATAGTGAGTATACGCTGATACCGGTCACACCACTCTGTATAATAACACTGAGTATACGCTGATACCGGTCACACCGCTCTGTATAATAATACTGAGTATACGCTGATACAGGTCACACCGCTCTGTATAATAATACTGAGTATACGCTGATACCGGTCACAGCGCTCTGTATAATAATACTGAGTATACGCTGATACCTGTCACACCGCTCTGTATAATAACACTGAGTATACGCTGACACCGGTCACACCGCTCTGTATAATAATACTGAGTATACGCTGATACCGGTCACACCGCTCTGTATAATAACACTGAGTATACGCTGACACCGGTCACAGCGCTCTGTATAATAACACTGAGTAGACGCTGATACCGGTCACAGCGCTCTGTATAATAATACTGAGTATACGCTGATACCTGTCACACCGCTCTGTATAATAATACTGAGTATACGCTGATACCGGTCACAACGCTCTGTATAATAACACTGAGTATACGCTGATACCGGTCACACCGCTCTGTATAATAATACTGAGTACACGCTGATACCGGTCAGACCGCTCTTTATAATAAAACTGAGTATACGCTGATACCGGTCACACCGCTCTGTATAATAATACTGAGTATACGCTGATACCGGTCACATCGCACTGTATAATACTGAGTATACGCTGATACCGGTCACATCGCACTGTATAATAATACTGAGTATACGCAGATACCGGTCACACGGCTCTGTATAATAATACTGAGTATACGGTGATACCGGTCACACCGCTCTGTATAATAATACTGAGTATACGCTGATACCGGTCACACCGCTCTGTATAATAATACTGAGTATACGCTGATGCTGGTCACACCGCTCTGTATAATAACACTGAGTATACGCTGATACCGGTCACACCGCTCTGTATAATAACACTGAGTATACGCTGATACCGGTCACACCGCTCTGTATAATAATAGTGAGTATACGCTGATACCGGTCACACCGCACTGTATAATAATACTGAGTATACGCTGATACCGGTCACACCGCTCTGTATAATAATACTGAGTATACGCTGATACTGGTCATACCACTCTGTATAATAATAGTGAGTATACGCTGATACCGGTCACACCGCTCTGTATAATAATACTGAGTATACGCTGATACCGGTCACACCGCTCTGTATAATAACACTGAGTATACGCTGATACCGGTCAGACAGCTCAGTATAATAACACTGAGTATACGCTGATACCGGTCACACCGCTCTGTATAATAACACTGAGTATACGCTGATACCGGTCAGACCGCTCTGTATAATAATACTGCGTATACGCTGATACCGGTCACACCGCTCTGTATAATAACACTGAGTATACGCTGATACCGGTCACACCGCCCTGTATAATAATACTGAGTATACGCTGATACCGGTCACACCGCTCTGTATAATAATACTGAGTATACACTGACACCGGTCACACCGCTCTGTATAATAATACTGAGTATACGCTGATACCGGTCACACCGCTCTGTATAATAATACTGAGTATACACTGATACCAGTCACACCGCTCTGTATAATAACACTGAGTATACGCTGATACCGGTCAGACCGCTCTTTATAATAACACTGAGTATACGCTGATACCGGTCACACCGCTCTGTATAATAACACTTAGTATACGCTGATACTGGTCACACCGCCCTGTATAATAATACTGAGTATACGCTGATACCGGTCACACCGCTCTGTATAATAATACTGAGTATACGCTGACACCGGTCACACCGCTCTGTATAATAATACTGAGTATACACTGACACCGGTCACACCGCTCTGTATAATAATACTGAGTATACGCTGATACCGGTCACACCGCTCTGTATAATAATACTGAGTATACACTGATACCGGTCACACCGCTCTGTATAATAACACTGAGTATACGCTGATACCGGTCACAGCGCTCTGTATAATAATACTGAGTATACGCTGATACCTGTCACACCGCTCTGTATAATAACACTGAGTATACGCTGACACCGGTCACACCGCTCTGTATAATAATACTGAGTATACGCTGATACCGGTCACACCGCTCTGTATAATAACACTGAGTATACACTGACATCGGTCACAGCGCTCTGTATAATAACACTGAGTATACGCTGATACCGGTCACAGCGCTCTGTATAATAATACTGAGTATACGCTGATACCTGTCACACCGCTCTGTATAATAATACTGAGTATACGCTGATACCGGTCACAACGCTCTGTATAATAACACTGAGTATACGCTGATACCGGTCACACCGCTCTGTATAATAATACTGAGTATACGCTGACACCGGTCACACCGCTCTGTATAATAACACTGAGTATACGCTGATACCGGTCACACCGCACTGTATAATAATACTGAGTATACGCTGATACCGGTCACACCGCTCTGTATAATAATACTGAGTACACGCTGACACCGGTCACACCGCTCTGTATAATAATACTGAGTATACGCTGATACCGGTCACACCGCTCTGTATAATACTGAGTAGACGCTGATACCGGTCACACCGCTCTGTATAATATTACTGAGTATACGCTGATACCGGTCACACCGCTCTGTATAATAATACTGAGTATACGCTGATACCGGTCACACCGCACTGTATAATAATACTGAGTATACGCTGATACCGGTCACATCGCTTTGTATAATAACACTGAGTATATACTGATACCGGTCACACCGCTCTGTATAATATTACTGAGTATACGCTGACACCGGTCACATCGCACTGTATAATAATACTGAGTATACGCTGATACCGGTCACACCGCTCTGTATAATAATACTGAGTATACGCTGATACCGGTCACACTGCACTGTATAATAGTACTGAGTATACGCTGACACCGGTCACACCGCCCTGTATAATAACACTGAGTATACGCTGATACCGGTCACACCGCTCTGTATAATAATACTGAGTATACGCTGATACCGGTCACACCGCTCTGTATAATACTGAGTATACGCTGATACCGGTCACACCGCTCTGTATAATAATACTGAGTATACGCTGATACCGGTCACACCGCTCTGTATAATAATACTGAGTATACGCTGATACCGGTCACACCGCACTGTATAATAATACTGAGTATACGCTGATACCGGTCACATCGCTTTGTATAATAACACTGAGTATATACTGATACCGGTCACACCGCTCTGTATAATATTACTGAGTATACGCTGACACCGGTCACATCGCACTGTATAATAATACTGAGTATACGCTGATACCGGTCACACCGCTCTGTATAATAATACTGAGTATACGCTGATACCGGTCACACTGCACTGTATAATAGTACTGAGTATACGCGGACACCGGTCACACCGCCCTGTATAATAACACTGAGTATACGCTGATACCGGTCACACCGCTCTGTATAATAATACTGAGTATACGCTGATACCGGTCACACTGCACTGTATAATAGTACTGAGTATACGCTGACACCGGTCACACCGCCCTGTATAATAACACTGAGTACACGCTGATACCGGTCACATCGCACTGTATAATAATACTGAGTACACGCTGATACCGGTCACATCGCACTGTATAATAATACTGAGTATACGCAGATACCGGTCACACGGCTCTGTATAATAATACTGAGTATACGGTGATACCGGTCACACCGCTCTGTATAATAATACTGAGTATACGCTGATACCGGTCACACCGCTCTGTATAATAATACTGAGTATACGCTGATGCTGGTCACACCGCTCTGTATAATAACACTGAGTATACGCTGATACCGGTCACACCGCTCTGTATAATAACACTGAGTATACGCTGATACCGGTCACACCGCACTGTATAATAACACTGAGTATACGCTGATACCGGTCAAACCGCTCTGTATAATAATACTGAGTATACGCCGATACCGGTCACACCGCTCTGTATAATAATACTGAGTATACGCTGATACCGGTCACACCGCACTGTATAATAATACTGAGTATACGCTGATACCGGTCACACCGCTCTGTATAATAATACTGAGTATACGCTGATACCGGTCACACCGCTCTGTATAATAATACTGAGTATACGCTGATACCGGTCACACCGCTCTGTATAATAACACTGAGTATACGCTGATACCGGTTACACCGCTCTGTAAAATAATACTGAGTGTACGCTGATACCGGTCACACCGCTCTGTATAATAATACTGAGTATACGCTGATACCGGTCACACCGCTCTGTATAATAATACTGAGTATACGCTGATACCGGTCACACCGCTCTGTATAATAATACTGAGTATACGCTGATTCCGGTCACACCGCTCTGTATAATAACACTGAGTATACGCTGATACCGGTCACACCGCTCTGTATAATAACACTGAGTATATACTAATACCGGTCACACCGCTCTGTATAATATTACTGAGTATACGCTGATACTGGTCACACCGCTCTGTATAATAACACTTAGTATATACTGATACCGGTCACACCGCTCTGTATAATAACACTGAGTATACACTGACACCGGTCACACCGCTCTGTATAATAACACTGAGTATACGCTGATACCGGTCACACCGATCTGTATAATAATACTGAGTATACACTGATACCGGTCAGACCGCTCTGTATAATAACACTGAGTATACGCTGATACCGGTCACACCGCTCTGTATAATAATACTGAGTATACGCTGATACCGGTCACACCGCTCTGTATAATAACACTGAGTATACCTTTATACCGGTCACACCGCTCTGTATAATAACACTGAGTATACGCTGATACCGGTCACACCGCCCTGTATAATAATACTGAGTATACGCTGATACTGGTCACACCGCTCTGTATAATAACACTGAGTATACGCTGATACCGGTCAGACCGCTCTGTATAATAATACTGAGTATACGCTGATACCGGTCACACCGCTGTGTATAATAATACTGAGTATACGCTGATGCCGGTCACACCGCTCTGTATAATAACACTGAGTATACGCTGATACCGGTCACACCGCTCTGTATAATAACACTTAGTATACGCTGATACCAGTCACACCGCACTGTATAATAATACTGAGTATACGCCGATACCGGTCACACCGCTCTGTATAATAACACTGAGTATACGCTGATACCGGTCACACCGCTCTGTATAATAACACTGAGTATATACTGATACCAGTCACACCGCTCTGTATAATAATACTGAGTATACACTGATACCGGTCACACCGCACTGTATAATAATACTGAGTATACGCTGATACCGGTCACACCACTCTGTATAATAATACTGAGTATACGCTAATACCGGTCACACCGCCCTGTATAATAATACTGAGTATACGCTGACACCGGTCACACCGCTCTGTATAATAATACTGAGTATACACTGACACCGGTCACACCGCTCTGTATAATAATACTGAGTATACGCGATATCGGTCACACCGCTCTGTATAATAACACTGAGTATACGCTGATACCGGTCACACCGCTCTGTATAATAACACTGAGTATACGCTGATACCGGTCACACCGCACTGTATAATAATACTAAGTATACGCTGATACCGGTCACACCGCTCTGTATAATAATACTGAGTATACGCTGATACCGGTCACACCGCCCTGTATAATAATACTGAGTATACGCTGATACCGGTCACACCGCTCTGTATAATAATACTGAGTATACGCTGACACCGGTCACACCGCTCTGTATAATAACACTGAGTATACGCTGATACCGGTCAGACCGCTCTGTATAATAATACTGAGTATACGCTGATACCGGTCACACCGCTGTGTATAATAACACTGAGTATACGCTGATACCGGTCACACCGCACTGTATAATAATACTGAGTATACGCTGATGCCGGTCACACCGCTCTGTATAATAACACTGAGTATACGCTGATACCGGTCACACCGCTCTGTATAATAACACTTAGTATACGCTGATACTGGTCACACCGCCCTGTATAATAATACTGAGTATACACTGATACCGGTCACACCGCTCTGTATAATAATACTGAGTATACACTGACACCCGTCACACCGCTCTGTATAATAATGCTGAGTATACACTGATACCGGTCACACCGCTCTGTATAATAATACTGAGTATACGCTGATACCGGTCACACCGCTCTGTATAATAACACTGAGTATACGCTGATACCGGTCACACCGCACTGTATAATAATGCTGAGTATACACTGATACCGGTCACACCGCTCTGTATAATAACACTGAGTATACGCTGATACCAGTCACACCGCACTGTATAATAATACTGAGTATACGCCGATACCGGTCACACCGCTCTGTATAATAACACTGAGTATACGCTGATACCGGTCACACCGCTCTGTATAATAATACTGAGTATACGCTGATGCCGGTCACACCGCTCTGTATAATAACACTGAGTATACGCTGATACCGGTCACACCGCTCTGTATAATAACACTTAGTATACGCTGATACTGGTCACACCGCCCTGTATAATAATACTGAGTATACACTGATACCGGTCACACCGCTCTGTATAATAATACTGAGTATACACTGACACCCGTCACACCGCTCTGTATAATAATGCTGAGTATACACTGATACCGGTCACACCGCTCTGTATAATAATACTGAGTATACGCTGATACCGGTCACACCGCTCTGTATAATAACACTGAGTATACGCTGATACCGGTCACACCGCACTGTATAATAATGCTGAGTATACACTGATACCGGTCACACCGCTCTGTATAATAACACTGAGTATACGCTGATACCAGTCACACCGCACTGTATAATAATACTGAGTATACGCCGATACCGGTCACACCGCTCTGTATAATAACACTGAGTATACGCTGATACCGGTCACACCGCTCTGTATAATAACACTGAGTATACGCTGACACCGGTCACACCGCTCTGTATAATAATACTGAGTATACACTGACACCGGTCACACCGCTCTGTATAATAATACTGAGTATACGCTGATATCGGTCACACCGCTCTGTATAATAACACTGAGTATACGCTGATACCGGTCACACCGCTCTGTATAATAACACTTAGTATACGCTGATACTGGTCACACCGCTCTGTATAATAACACTGAGTATACGCTGATACCGGTCACACCGCACTGTATAATAATACTAAGTATACGCTGATACCGGTCACACCGCTCTGTATAATAATACTGAGTATACGCTGATACCGGTCACACCGCCCTGTATAATAATACTGAGTATACGCTGATACCGGTCACACCGCTCTGTATAATAATACTGAGTATACGCTGATACCGGTCACACCGGTCTGTATAATAATACCGAGTACACGCTGATACCGGTCACACCGCTCTGTAGAATAACACTGAGTATACGCTGATACCGGTCACACCGCTCTGTATAATAACACTGAGTATACGCTGATACCGGTCACACCGCTCTGTATAATAACACTGAGTATACGCTGATACCGGTCACACCGCTCTGTATAATAATACTGAGTATACGCCATACCGGTCACACCGCTCTGTATAATAATACTGAGTATACACTGATACCGGTCACACCGCTCTGTATAATAACACTGAGTAAACGTTGATACCGGTCACACCGCTCTGTATAATAACACTGAGTATACGCTGATACCGGTCACACCGCTCTGTATAATAATACTGAGTATACGCTGATGCCGGTCACACCGCTCTGTATAATAACACTGAGTATACGCTGATGCCGGTCACACCGCTCTGTATAATAATACTGAGTATACGCTGATACCGGTCACACCGCCCTGTATAATAATACTGAGTATACGCTGATACCGGTCACACCGCTCTGTATAATAATACTGAGTATACGCTGATACTGGTCACACCGCTCTGTATAATAATACTGAGTATACGCTGATACCGGTCACACCGCTCTGTATAATAATACTGAGTATACGCTGATACCGGTCACACCGCTCTGTATAATAACACTGAGTATACGCTGATACAGGTCACACCGCTCTGTATAATAATACTGAGTATACGCTGATACTGGTCACACCGCTCTGTATAATAATACTGAGTATACGCTGATATCGGTCACACCGCTCTGTATAATAATACTGAGTATACGCTGATACTGGTCACACCGCTCTGTATAATAATACTGAGTATACGCTGACACCGGTCACACCGCTCTGTATAATAATACTGAGTATACGCTGATACCGGTCACACCGCTCTGTATAATAACACTGAGTATACGCTGATACCGGTCACACCGCTCTGTATAATAATACTGAGTATACGCTGATACCGGTCACACCGCTCTGTATAATAACACTGAGTATACGCTGATACCGGTCACACCGCTCTGTATAATAACACTGAGTATACGCTGATACAGGTCACACCGCTCTGTATAATACTGAGTATACGCTGATACTGGTCACACCGCTCTGTATAATAATACTGAGTATACGCTGACACCGGTCACACCGCTCTGTATAATAACACTGAGTATACGCTGATACCGGTCACACCGCTCTGTATAATAATACTGAGTATACGCTGATACCGGTCACACCGCTCTGTATAATAACACTGAGTATACGCTGATACTGGTATGTTGGACAATCAGAGCAGTATGATATAACAAGTGATATACAGACACATATATTAGAAAGTGACGGTGAATGATTTCCCTATCTGTAGTTCTGCTGCTTTATGACGCTATTATTGTTGCAGAATGTGTGGCGCGTTCTCTGGCTGCAGTATGAATGCGGGAATCGGAGGGCAGGTTATGTTTTCTTATAGGTCAATGTCACCATATATATCCTCCTAAGCAATCATACTGTGTTTCCTCTTACAGGTATGGATGCCAATCTGTTACACAGCAGACAAGGATCTGAGAGGTAAGCGATCTCTCAGTCTGTTTAGATGAAGCCACTCTGCATGCTGCAACATGGCTGCTGTATGGTCTGTCAGGCTGCAACTATTCATGGTGCAACTGGTGGCTGCGAATAGTCACAGCCTCTCACGCAATGCAGCATGCTGCGATACATTACGCCGCATCGCAGTCAGATGAGAATGGCTACATCTGTATGCTAGGAAGTTGTCACATCCTCCTCTCCTGCTGTCCCTTCCTCCTCCACTGCCGTCACTTCCTCCTTACTTGCTGTCACATCCTCCTCTCCGGCTGTCCCTTCCTCCTCAGCTGGTGTCACTTCCTCCTTACTTGCTGTCACATCCTCCTCTCCGGCTGTCTCTTCCTCCTCAGCTGTTGTCACTTCCTCCTTACTTGCTGTCACATCCTCCTCTCCGGCTGTCCCTTCCTCCTCAGCTGTTGTCACTTCCTCCTTACTTGCTGTCACATCCTCCTCTCCGGCTGTCCCTTCCTCCTCAGCTGTTGTCACTTCCTCCTTACTTGCTGTCACATGCTCCTCTCCGGCTGTCCCTTCCTCCTCAGCTGTTGTCACTTCCTCCTTACTTGCTGTCACATCCGCCTCTCCGGCTGTCCCTTCCTCCTCAGCTGTTGTCACTTCCTCCTTACTTGCTGTCGCATCCGCCTCTCCGGCTGTCCCTTCCTCCTCAGCTGTTGTCACTTCCTCCTTACTTGCTGTCACATCCGCCTCTCCGGCTGTCCCTTCCTCCTCCACTGCCGTCACTTCGTTTCTCTCCTGCTGTAATTTCCTTATCAGCTGGTGTCACTTCCTCCTCTGCCGCTGTCACTTCCTCCTCCGGCGCTGTCACTTCCTCCTCTCCTGCTGTCACTTCCTCGTCCTCTGCTGTAATTTCCTCCTCCACTGCTATTTCCTCCTTACTTGCTGCCACTTCTTCCTCCACCGCAGTCATTTCCTCTTCCACAGCTGTCACTTCCTCCCCAGCTGCTGTCACTTCCTCCCCAGCTGCTGTCACTTCCTCCTCTCCTGCTGTCACTTGTCATGTAGACCTTTGGACTTGTCGACCTTTTGAGCATGTTGACCTTAAGCATGGTCACTTCCTCCTGTCATTCTGTCACTTCCTCCCCAGCTGCAGCATTGTTACTGACCTTGGACTGCATCTTCCTCCCCAGCTGCAGCATTGTTACTGACCTTGGACTGCATCTTCCTCCTCTAAGCTGCCTAATACATTGTTACAAGCAGTCAGGGCCGGCTCCAGGCGTACTAGCACCCTGAGCGAGAAATTTTAAAAGCAATAGTGGCAATTCGCATTACACCACACAGTAGTGCAGCTAATACACATTGCGCCAGGCAGAGCACGTTACACACATTGCACCAGGCAGAGCACGTTACACACATTGCGCCAGGCAGAGCACGTTACACACATTGCGCCAGGCAGAGCACGTTATACACATTGCGCCAGGCAGAGCACGTTACACACATTGCGCCAGGCAGAGCACGTTACACACATTGCGCCAGGCAGAGCACGTTACACACATTGCGCCAGGCAGAGCACGTTACACACATTGCGCCAGGCAGAGCACGTTACACACATTGCGCCAGGCAGAGCACGTTACACACATTGCGCCAGGCAGAGCACGTTAGACACATTGCGCCAGGCAGAGCACGTTAGACACATTGCGCCAGGCAGAGCACGTTACACACATTGCGCCAGGCAGAGCACGTTACACACATTGCGCCAGGCAGAGCACGTTAGACACATTGCGCCAGGCAGAGCACGTTAGACACATTGCGCCAGGCAGAGCACGTTAGACACATTGCGCCAGGCAGAGCACGTTACACACATTGCGCCAGGCAGAGCACGTTAGACACATTGCGCCAGGCAGAGCACGTTACACACATTGCGCCAGGCAGAGCACGTTACACACATTGCGCCAGGCAGAGCACGTTACACACATTGCGCCAGGCAGAGCACGTTAGACACATTGCGCCAGGCAGAGCACGTTACACACATTGCGCCAGGCAGAGCACGTTACACACATTGCGCCAGGCAGAGCACGTTACACACATTGCGCCAGGCAGAGCACGTTACACACATTGCGCCAGGCAGAGCACGTTAGACACATTGCGCCAGGCAGAGCACGTTACACACATTGCGCCAGGCAGGGCACGTTAGACACATTGCGCCAGGCAGAGCACGTTACACACATTGCGCCAGGCAGAGCACGTTACACACATTGCGCCAGGCAGAGCACGTTACACACATTGCGCCAGGCAGAGCACGTTACACACATTGCGCCAGGCAGAGCACGTTACACACATTGCGCCAGGCAGAGCACGTTACACACATTGCGCCAGGCAGAGCACGTTACACACATTGCGCCAGGCAGAGCACGTTACACACATTGCGCCAGGCAGAGCACGTTACACACATTGCGCCAGGTAGAGCACGTTAGACACATTGCGCCAGGCAGAGCACGTTACACACATTGCGCCAGGCAGAGCACGTTAGACACATTGCGCCAGGCAGAGCACGTTAGACACATTGCGCCAGGCAGAGCACGTTACACACATTGCGCCAGGCAGAGCACGTTACACACATTGCGCCAGGCAGAGCACGTTACACACATTGCGCCAGGCAGAGCACGTTACACACATTGCGCCAGGCAGAGCACGTTACACACATTGCGCCATGCATAGCACGTTACACACATTGCGCCAGGCAGAGCACGTTAGACACATTGCGCCATGCATAGCACGTTACACACATTGCGCCAGGCAGAGCACGTTACACACATTGCGCCAGGCAGAGCACGTTAGACACATTGCGCCAGGCAGAGCACGTTACACACATTGCGCCAGGCAGAGCACGTTACACACATTGCGCCAAGCAGAGCACGTTACACACATTGCGCCAGGTAGAGCACGTTACACACATTGCGCCAGGCAGAGCACGTTAGACACATTGCGCCAGGCAGAGCACGTTAGACACATTGCGCCAGGCAGAGCACGTTAGACACATTGCGCCAGGCAGAGCACGTTAGACACATTGCGCCAGGCAGAGCACGTTAGACACATTGCGCCAGGCAGAGCACGTGAGACACATTGCGCCAGGCAGAGCACGTTAGACACATTGCGCCAGGCAGAGCACGTTAGACACATTGCGCCAGGCAGAGCACGTTAGACACATTGCGCCAGGCAGAGCACGTTAGACACATTGCGCCAGGCAGAGCACGTTATACACATTGCGCCAGGCAGAGCACGTTAGACACATTGCGCCAGGCAGAGCACGTTACACACATTGCGCCAGGCAGAGCACGTTAGACACATTGCGCCAGGCAGAGCACGTTAGACACATTGCGCCAGGCAGAGCACGTTATACACATTGCGCCAGGCAGAGCACGTTACACACATTGCGCCAGGCAGAGCACGTTAGACACATTGCGCCAGGCAGAGCACGTTACACACATTGCGCCAGGCAGAGCACGTTACACACATTGCGCCAGGCAGAGCACGTTAGACACATTGCGCCAGGCAGAGCACGTTACACACATTGCGCCAGGCAGAGCACGTTACACACATTGCGCCAGGCAGAGCACGTTACACACATTGCGCCAGGCAGAGCACGTTACACACATTGCGCCAGGCAGAGCACGTTACACACATTGCGCCAGGCAGAGCACGTTAGACACATTGCGCCAGGCAGAGCACGTTACACACATTGCGCCAGGCAGAGCACGTTAGACACATTGCGCCAGGCAGAGCACGTTACACACATTGCGCCAGGCAGAGCACGTTACACACATTGCGCCAGGCAGAGCACGTTACACACATTGCGCCAGGCAGAGCACGTTACACACATTGCGCCAGGCAGAGCACGTTACACACATTGCGCCAGGCAGAGCACGTTAGACACATTGCGCCATGCATAGCACGTTACACACATTGCGCCAGGCAGAGCACGTTACACACATTGCGCCAGGCAGAGCACGTTAGACACATTGCGCCAGGCAGAGCACGTTACACACATTGCGCCAGGCAGAGCACGTTACACACATTGCGCCAAGCAGAGCACGTTACACACATTGCGCCAGGTAGAGCACGTTACACACATTGCGCCAGGCAGAGCACGTTAGACACATTGCGCCAGGCAGAGCACGTTAGACACATTGCGCCAGGCAGAGCACGTTAGACACATTGCGCCAGGCAGAGCACGTTAGACACATTGCGCCAGGCAGAGCACGTTAGACACATTGCGCCAGGCAGAGCACGTGAGACACATTGCGCCAGGCAGAGCACGTTAGACACATTGCGCCAGGCAGAGCACGTTAGACACATTGCGCCAGGCAGAGCACGTTAGACACATTGCGCCAGGCAGAGCACGTTAGACACATTGCGCCAGGCAGAGCACGTTATACACATTGCGCCAGGCAGAGCACGTTAGACACATTGCGCCAGGCAGAGCACGTTACACACATTGCGCCAGGCAGAGCACGTTAGACACATTGCGCCAGGCAGAGCACGTTAGACACATTGCGCCAGGCAGAGCACGTTATACACATTGCGCCAGGCAGAGCACGTTACACACATTGCGCCAGGCAGAGCACGTTAGACACATTGCGCCAGGCAGAGCACGTTACACACATTGCGCCAGGCAGAGCACGTTACACACATTGCGCCAGGCAGAGCACGTTAGACACATTGCGCCAGGCAGAGCACGTTACACACATTGCGCCAGGCAGAGCACGTTACACACATTGCGCCAGGCAGAGCACGTTACACACATTGCGCCAGGCAGAGCACGTTACACACATTGCGCCAGGCAGAGCACGTTACACACATTGCGCCAGGCAGAGCACGTTAGACACATTGCGCCAGGCAGAGCACGTTACACACATTGCGCCAGGCAGAGCACGTTAGACACATTGCGCCAGGCAGAGCACGTTACACACATTGCGCCAGGCAGAGCACGTTACACACATTGCGCCAGGCAGAGCACGTTACACACATTGCGCCAGGCAGAGCACGTTACACACATTGCGCCAGGCAGAGCACGTTACACACATTGCGCCAGGCAGAGCACGTTAGACACATTGCGCCAGGCAGAGCACGTTACACACATTGCACCAGGCAGAGCACGTTACACACATTGCGCCAGGCAGAGCACGTTAGACACATTGCGCCAGGCAGAGCACGTTAGACACATTGCGCCAGGCAGAGCACATTAGACACATTGCGCCAGGCAGAGCACGTTAGACACATTGCGCCAGGCAGAGCACGTTAGACACATTGCGCCAGGCAGAGCACGTTATACACATTGCGCCAGGCAGAGCACGTTAGACACATTGCGCCAGGCAGAGCACGTTATACACATTGCGCCAGGCAGAGCACGTTAGACACATTGCGCCATGCATAGCACGTTACACACATTGCGCCAGGCAGAGCACGTTAGACACATTGCGCCAGGCAGAGCACGTTACACACATTGCGCCAGGCAGAGCACGTTACACACATTGCGCCAGGCAGAGCACGTTAGACACATTGCGCCAGGCAGAGCACGTTAGACACATTGCGCCAGGCAGAGCACGTTAGACACATTGCGCCAGGCAGAGCACGTGAGACACATTGCGCCAGGCAGAGCACGTTAGACACATTGCGCCAGGCAGAGCACGTTAGACACATTGCGCCAGGCAGAGCACGTTAGACACATTGCGCCAGGCAGAGCACGTTAGACACATTGCGCCAGGCAGAGCACTGAGACACATTGCCTAGCCACAGACGCCTAGCGGGAACACTACATGATATGCTCCCCAGCCGTGCCAGCTACACATGACATGCCCCCCAGCAGTGCCAGCTACACAAGACATGCCCCCCAGCAGTGCCAGCAACACGTGACATGCCCCCCAGCAGTGCCAGCTACATAAATGCCCCCACAGTGCCAGATACATAAATGCCCCCACAGTGCCAGATACATAAATGCCCCCACAGTGCAGATATGCCCCCACAGTGCCAGATACATAAATGCCCCCAGTGACAGATACATAAATGCCCCCACAATGCAGATATGCCCCCACAGTGCCAGATACATAAATGCCCCCAGTGCCAGATACATAAATGACCCCACAGTTCCATTTACATATATTCCTCCACAGTTCCAGATACATATATGCCCCCACAGTGCCAGATACATAAATGTCTCCACAGTGCCAGATACATAAATGTCTCCACAGTGCCAGATATGCCCCCACAGTGCCAGATACATAAATGTCCCCACAGTGCCAGATATGCCCCCACAGTGCCATATACATAAATGTCTCCACAGTGCAGATATGCCCCCACAGTGCCATATACATAAATGTCCCCACAGTGCAGATATGCCCCCACAGTTCCAGATACATATATGCCCCCACAGTGCAGATATGCCCCCACAGTGCCAGATACATAAATGTCCCCACAGTGCAGATATGCCCCCACAGTGCCAGATACATATATGCCCCCACAGTGCAGATATGCCCCCACAGTGCAGATATGACCCCACAGTGCCCTGCCCAATACATAAATGCCCCCACACAGTGACCGATCCATAAATGCCCCCACAATACCTGCGGTGCTGGGAGGGGGAGTGCTACTGAGGGCGCGGGCGGACTCTTCCAAAACTGTTGTGTGCGCGCTATGCGCGTGGCGCCAGCGTCTGTTGTCAGACACCGGCGCCGCAGAACGTGCATAGCGCGCACACAACAGTTTAGGCCGGGTAGCGCTGCAGGCTGGCTCCATGCACGAATATGGCGGCGCCCATTAAGGGTGGCGCCCCGCGTGGCCGCTCTAGTCGAACATGCCTGGAGCCGGCCCTGCAAGCAGTGCAATCAGCTACTGTACAGTCCAGGCTGGAGGAGATGCAGAGAATTCCTGCACACGGGTCTAATCCTGCAGCTGCCGCTACAAAGCCAAATATCCATCTACCAGAAACGTTTGATGGGAGTCGCAGTGTCCTCCAAATGTGCCCTAAACTTATCATAACGATGCCTTAGAATATAGGAACAGAATGTGACGGCAGATAAGCCTCGAGTCCTGTTGGAGAAAGAGCGCTATATAATAATTATTATTATTATATGAGCCGCGCGGCTTATCCACTCTGCACCTTCTTTAACCTTATGGAAACCTCAAACCCTGGGGCAGATGTATTAAGCCTGGAGAAGGGATAAAGAAGTGATAAAGTGGTGATAAGTGCAAGATGACAACGCACCAGCCAATCAGCTCCAATATGTAAACTGACAGTTATGAGCTGATTGGCTGGTGCGTTATCACCGTGCACTTATCACGGCTTTATCACTTCTTTATGCCTTCTCCAGGCTTAATACATCCCCCCCCCTTGTTTGATCCTTAGGCCTAAATGTATTAAGCCTTAAAGAGATATAAAGTAGAGAGGGGTAAAGAGAGATAAAGTACCAGCCAATCAGCTCCTAATGGTCATGTCACAGACTGTGTTTGAAAAATGACAGGAGCTGATTGGCATGTTTACATTGCTCTACTCTCTTACCCTCTACCACCTCTGATGAGAGGCTATTCCACTTATCCACTACCCTTTCAGGTTCCAATGTATAGATAGACAGTCAATAGTTCGACACCATAAATGGTAGACAGTGCTTACGGTCAAAATGCACAAAAGGTCGACAGGTTCAAAGGTCGTCATGGCCAACACACATACGGTCGACACAAGTATTTGGGGGTTTTTCACATATTTTTTTTACTTTTGCTTGATTTACCTTCCACGTGACCTGTGATTAGGAATAGTTACCGTGCCTGAAGCTTGGCGAGCGGCGTGAGGGTACACGCTTACACCGAATGTGGTCACACATCATGACACATACAAAATGACACCAAAAAAACGTTCAGCTCCTGTATCTACCTTTTTTGGGTCTACCATTTCCATGTCCACCTTTGGACCTAGGTGACTTTTTCTACCGTCTACCTTTTCCATGTTGACCCATTGACCTAATACATGTCGCCCGTATGGGGTTAGACCTAATGACGTTCTAATTACTGTAGATCTTTTATACCGCACCCTACCCTGTAGACTGCCGGGAAATGCCAGGAGCCCAACTCCACCAAGAGCATATCCTCAGCATATCCCTCTTAATATGAATCTGGTTGAACTGAGCCACCCCAGGATGCCGTCACATTATCACCCGCAGTCTCCTTTACAAAGCTCCATTTGGCTACAGGAACTTGGGTTGGTTCAGGTTCTGTGGGTGACTTCATGTGATCACAGTCTGGTTCAAAGATTTTCAGTAACCATAGTGTTCATCTGGACACCATTAATGGTTCCCCCATCATTTCTGAACCTGTAAAACAAGAAACTGGACCACTGTTGATAAGGACTGATCAGGGCTATGCAGGAAAGACTGTTTGGTATTGTATTTATTCCAAGATTTCCTGTTGTGCTAGGAATGTCCTGGTTGAGAGAGAACAAATCTTATGGGCCCTACACACTGGCAGATAACACTAAACGATATGAATGTTCTCGTTTATTAATGAACGAGAACTCGTTCATATTGTTCAGTGTGTAGGCACCAGTGATGAATGATGCACGGCCCCGCGTTCGTTCATCATTGGTGCCGGGTCGCTTATGCATGCAGGCCAATATGGACAATCTCGTCCATATTTGCCTGCACTGCTATGGAGACGGGGGAGTGAAGAAACTTCACTCCCCCCGTCACTGCCCCCCCGCCGCCGGGTCGCCCGTCGGCCATATCCGCCGTCTGGCAGCTCGGCGGATCGCCAAATGTGTAGCGGGCATAAGATACACTGGGGAACTCGGGAGATCACACCAACCAACCAGACTCTAGTGGGTTCTGTGCATGGAGAATTGTTACAGAAAGTCACCATCTCATTAGCGTAATGTTATCAGGAGTTTTTTTTTGTGTTTGATAAGAATAATATTAATAATAATATTTTGTCAGCAATGTTCACAAAAGTGGACAATCAACGAAATTCAAGCATGAGCAAAAGCAGAAAAAAAGAAAAACAAAGACATCAAAGATACAGAACACTCACTTAATTTCCAAATTTAAAACACTTATCGTCTGCGGAAAAAAAAACCTTGCTCTTAACTGACTGGTCCTACACAAAATTGAGGTTCATTCCATATCAGTTCACGCAGCCATGACACCCACTGACTCACATTTTCATGATAATTTGTACACTTGATACTACCACATAGCTACTAACCCATGTCAAATTTTTCTTCTCTAGGCCTCACAGTTTTTGAGATATAGGGGGTCAAAGTTTCAAAAAAATTGCTGAGAAATGCCACTATTGATGCTCTGTTTTTTTTCTGAGGTGTATCCGGAATAAAATTCACATCTCAGTGCCTACTCCACGTATCACTATTATCTCAGTGCCTACTACATGTATCACTATTATCTCAGTTCCTACTCCACGTATCACTATTATCTCAGTTACTCATTCCCGTATCACTATTATCTCGGTGCCTAATCCACGTGTCACTATTATCTCAGTTACTCATTCCACGTATCACTATTATCTCAGTTACTCATTCCACGTATCACTATTATCTCAGTGCCTAATCCACGTATCACTATTATCCCAGTTACTCATTCCACATATCACTATTATCTCAGTGCCTAATCCACGTATTACTATTATCTCAGTTACTCATTCCACGTATCACTATTATCTCTGTGCCTAATCAACGTGTCACTATTATCTCAGTGCCTAATCCAGATATCACTATTATCTCAGTGCCTAATCCACGTATCACTATTATCTCAGTTACTCATTCCACATATCACTATTATCTCAGTGCCTAATCCACGTATTACTATTATCTCAGTTACTCATTCCACGTATCACTATTATCTCTGTGCCTAATCAACGTGTCACTATTATCTCAGTGCCTAATCCAGATATCACTATTATCTCAGTTACTCATTCCACATATCACTATTATCTCAGTGCCTAATCCAGGTATCACTATTATCTCAGTTACTCATTCCCGTATCACTATTATCTCGGTGCCTAATCCACGTGTCACTATTATCTCAGTTACTCATTCCACGTATCACTATTTTCTCTGACGTCCTAAGTGGATGCTGGGGACTCCGTCAGGACCATGGGGATTAGCGGCTCCGCAGGAGACAGGGCACAAAACTAAAGCTTTAGGATCAGGTGGTGTGTACTGGCTCCTCCCCCTATGACCCTCCTCCAAGCCTCAGTTAGGTTTTTGTGCCCGTCCGAGCAGGGTGCAATCTAGGTGGCTCTCTTAAGGAGCTGCTTAGAAAAAGTTTTTAGGTTTCTTATTTTCAGTGAGTCCTGCTGGCAACAGGCTCACTGCATCGAGGGACTTAGGGGAGAGAAGTTCAACTCACCTGCGTGCAGGATGGATTGGCTTCTTAGGCTACTGGACACCATTAGCTCCAGAGGGAGTCGGAACACAGGTCTCACCCTGGGGTTCGTCCCGGAGCCGTGCCGCCGACCCCCCTTGCAGATGCTGAAGATTGAAGGTCCAGAAACAGGCGGCAGAAGGCTTTTCAGTCTTCATGAAGGTAGCGCACAGCACTGCAGCTGTGCGCCATTGTTGTCACACACTTCACACCAACGGTCACGGAGGGTGCAGGGCGTTGCTGGGGGCGCCCTGGGCAGCAACGTATAATACCTTATTCTGGCTAAAAATACATCACATATAGCCCCTGGAGGCTATATGGATGTATTTAACCCCTGCCAGGTCTCAGAAAAACGGGAGAAGAAGCCCGCCGAAAAGGGGGCGGGGCCTATTCTCCTCAGCACACAGCGCCATTTTCCCTCACAGAAAGGCTGGTGGGAAGGCTCCCAGGCTCTCCCCTGCACTGCACTACAGAAACAGGGTTAAAACAGAGAGGGGGGGCACTTATTTGGCGATATGTATATATATATTAAAATGCTATAAGGGAAAAACACTTATATAAAGGTTGTCCCTGTATAATATAGCGTTTTTGGTGTGTGCTGGCAAACTCTCCCTCTGTCTCCCCAAAGGGCTAGTGGGGTCCTGTCCTCTATCAGAGCATTCCCTGTGTGTGTGCTGTGTGTCGGTACTTGTGTGTCGACATGTATGAGGACGATGTTGGTGAGGAGGCGGAGCAATTGCCGGTAATGGTGATGTCACTCTCTAGGGAGTCGACACCGGAATGGATGGCTTATTTAAGGAATTACGTGATAATGTCAACACGCTGCAAGGTCGGTTGACGACATGAGACGGCCGGCAAACCAATTAGTACCTGTCCAGGCGTCTAAAACACCGTCAGGGGCGTTAAAACGTCCTTTTACCTCAGTCGGTCGACACAGACACGGACACTGACTCCAGTGTCGACGGTGAAGAAACAAACGTATTTTCCTTTAGGGCCACACGTTACTTGTTAAGGGCAATGAAGGAGATGTTACATATTTCTGATACTACAAGTACCACAAAAAAGGGTATTATGTGGAGTGTGAAAAAACTACATGTGGTTTTTCCTGAATCAGATAAATTAAATGAAGTGTGTGATGATGCGTGGGTTTCCCCCGATAGAAAATTATTGGCGGTATACCCTTTCCCGCCAGAAGTTATGGCGCATTGGGAAACACACCTTAGGGTGGATAAGGCGCTCACACGCTTATAAAAACAAGTGGCGTTACCGTCTCCAGATACGGACGCCCTCAAGGAGCCAACTGATAGGAGGTTGGAAAATATCCTAAAAAGTATATACACACATACTGGTGTTATACTGCGACCAGCGATCGCCTCAGCCTGGATGGGCAGCGCTGGGGTGGCTTGGTCGGATTCCCTGACTGGAAATATTGATACCCTTGACAGGGACAGTATTTTATTGACTATAGAGCATTTAAAAGATGCATTTCTATATATGCGAAACTCTGGCATCAAGAGTAAGTGCGATGTCCATATCTGCCAGACGATGTTTATGGACACGACAGTGGTCAGGTGATGCAGATTCCAAACGGCACATGGAAGTATTGCCGTATAAAGGGGAGGAGTTATTTGGGGTCGGTCCATCGGACCTGGTGGCCACGGCAACAGCTAGAAAATCCACCTTTTTTACCCCAAGTCACATCTCAGCAGAAAAAGACATAGTCTTTTCAGCCTCAGTCCTTTCGTCCCCATAATATCTGCCCAGGGATAGAGGTAAGGGAAGAAGACTGCAGCAGGCAGCCCATTCCCAGGAACAGAAGCCTTCCACCGCTTCTGCCAAGTCCTCAGCATGACGCTGGGGCCGTACAAACAGGTGCGGTGGGGGGTCGTCTCAAGAGTTTCAGCACGCAGTGGGCTCACTCGCAAGTGGACCCCTGGATCCTACAAGTAGTATCCCAGGGGTACAGATTGGAAATTCGAGACGTCTCCCCCTCGCAGGTTCCTGAAGTTTGCTTTACCAACGTCTACCTCCGACAGGGAGGCAGTATTGGAAACAATTCACAAGCTGTATTCCCAGCAGGTGATAATCAAAGTACCCCTCCTACAACAAGTAAAGGGGTATTATTCCACACTATATTGTGGTACTGAAGCCAGACGGCTCGGTGAGACCTATTCTAAATGGAGTCACTCAGAGCAGTGATAGCGAACCAGGAAGAAGGGGACTATATGGTGTCCCTGGACATCAAGGATGCTTACCTCCATGTCCAAATTTGCCCTTCTCACAAAGGGTACCTCAGGTTCGTGGTACAAAACTGTCACTGTCAGTTTCAGACGCTGCCGTTTGGATTGTCCACGGCACCCCGGGTCTTTACCAAGGTAATGGCCGAAATGATGATTCTTCTTCAAAGAAAAGGCGTCTTAATTATCCCTTACTTGGACGATCTCCTGATAAGGGCAAGGTCCAGAGAACAGTTGGAGGTCTGAGTAGCACTATCTCAAGTAGTTCTACGACAGCACGGGTGGATTCTAAATATTCCAAAATCGCAGCTGTCTCCGACGACACGTCTGCTGTCCCTAGGGATGATTCTGGACACAGTCCAGAAAAAGGTGTTTCTCCCGGAGGAGAAAGCCAGGGAGTTATCCGAGCTAGTCAGGAACCTCCAAAAACCAGGAAAAGTGTCAGTGCATCATTGCACAAGGGTCCTGGGAAAAATGGTGGCTTCTTACGAAGCGATTCCATTCGGCAGATTTCACGCAAGAACTATTCAGTGGGATCTGCTGGACAAATGGTCCGGATCGCATCTTCAGATGCATCAGCGGATAACCCTGTCTCCAAAGACAAGGGTGTCTCTTCTGTGGTGGCTGCAGAGTGCTCATCTACTAAAGTGCCACAGTTATGCATTCAGGACTGGGTCCTGGTGACCACGGATTCCAGCTTGAAAGGCTGGGGAGCAGTCACACAGGGAAAAAATTTCCAGGGAGTGTGATCAAGTCTGGGGACTTCTCTCCGCATAAATATACTGGAGCTAAGAGCAATTTACAATGCTCTAAGCTTAGCAAGACCTCTGCTTCAAGGTCAGCCGGTATTGATCCAGTGGGACAACATCACGGCAGTCGCCCACGTAAACAGACAGGGCGGCACAAGAAGCAGGAGGACAATGGCAGAAACTGCAAGGATTCTTCGCTGGGCGGAAAATCATGTGATAGCACTGTCAGCAGTTTTCATTCCGGGAGTGGACAACTGGGAAGCAGACTTCCTCAGCACGACCTCCACCCGGGAGAGTGGGGACTTCATCGAGAAGTTGTTTCCACATGATTGTGCACCGTTGGGAAAGACCAAAGGTGGACATGATGGCGTCCCGCCTGAACAAAAAACTGGACAGGTATTGCGCCAGGTCAAGAGACCCTCAGGAAATATCTGTGGACGTTCTGGTAACACCATGGATGTACCAGTCGGTGTATGTGTTCCCTCCTCTGCTTCTCATACCAAAGGTACTGAGAATTATAAGACGTAGAGGAGTAAGAACTATACTCGTGGCTCCGGATGGGCCAAGAAGGACTTGGTACCCGGAACTTCATGAGATGCTCACAGAGGACTCAGGGCCTCTGCCGATAAGAAGGGACTTGCTTCAGCAAGTACCATGTCTGTTCCAAGACTTACCGCGGGTGCGTTTGACGGCATGGCGGTTGAACGCCGGATCCTAAGGGAAAAAAGGCATTCCGGAAGAGGTCATTCCTACCCTGGTCAAAGCCAGGAAGGAGGTGACCGCACAACATTATCACCACATGTGGCGAAAATATGTTGCGTGGTGTGAGGCCAGGAAGGCCCCACGAAGAAATTTCAACTCGGTCGATTCCTGCATTTCCTGCAAACAGGAGTGTCTATGGGCCTCAAATTGGGGTCCATTAAGGTTCAAATTTCGGCCCTGTCGATTTTCTTCCAGAAAGAATTGGCTTCAGTTCCTGAAGTCCAGAAATTTGACAAGGGAGTACTGCATATACAACCCCCTTTTGTGCCTCCAGTGGCACTGTGGGATCTCAACGTAGTCCTGGGATTCCTCAAATCACGTTGGTTTAAACCGCTCAAATCTGTGGATTTGAAATATCTCACATGGAAAGTGACCATGATGTTGGCCCTGGCCTCGGCCAGGCGAGTGTCAGAATTGGCGGCTTTGTCTCACAAAAGCCCATATCTGATTGTCCATTCGGACAGGGCAGAGCTGCGGACTCGTCCCCAGTTTCTCCCTAAGGTGGTGTCAGCGTTTCATCTGAACCAGCTTATTGTGGTACCTGCGGCTACTAGAGACTTGGAGGACTCCAAGTTGCTAGATGTTGTCAGGGCCCTGAAAATATAGATTTCCAGGACGGCTGGAGTCAGGAAAACTGACTTGCTGTTATCCTGTATGCACCCAAAAAACTGGGTGCTCTTGCTTCTAAGCAGACGATTGCTAGTTGAATGTGTAGTACAATTCAGCTTGCACATTCTGTGGCAGGACTGCCACAGCCAAAATATATAAATGCCCATTCCACAAGGAAGGTGGGCTCATCTTGGGCGACTGCCCGAGGGGTCTCGGCTTTACAACTTTGCCGAGCTGCTACTTGGTCAGGGGCACACCCTGGCTGAGGAGGACCTGGAGTTCTCTCACTCGGTGCTGCAGAGTCATCCGCACTCTCCCGCCCGTTTGGGAGCTTTGGTATAATCCCCATGGTCCTGACGGAGTCCCCAGCATCCACTTAGGACGTCAGAGAAAATAAGATTTTACTTACCGATAAATCTATTTCTCGTAGTCCGTAGTGGATGCTGGGCGCCCATCCCAAGTGCGGATTGTCTGCAATACTTGTACATAGTTATTGTTACAAAAAAATCGGGTTGTTATTGTTGTGAGCCGTCTGTTCAGAGGCTCCTACGTTTGTCATACTGTTAACTGGGTTCAGATCACAGGTTGTACGGTGTGATTGGTGTGGCTGGTATGAGTCTTACCCGGGATTCAATATCCTTCCTTATTGTGTACGCTCGTCCGGGCACAGTATCCTAACTGAGGCTTGGAGGAGGGTCATAGGGGGAGGAGCCAGTACACATCACCTGATCCTAAAGCTTTAGTTTTGTGCCCTGTCTCCTGCGGAGCCGCTAATCCCCATGGTCCTGACGGAGTCCCCAGCATCCACTACGGACTACGAGAAATAGATTTATCGGTAAGTAAAATCTTATTATCTCAGTTACTCATTCCACGTATCACTATTATCTCAGTGCCTAATCCACGTATCACTATTATCTCAGTTACTCATTCCACATATCACTATTATCTCAGTGCCTAATCCACGTATTACTATTATCTCAGTTACTCATTCCACGTATCACTATTATCTCTGTGCCTAATCAACGTGTCACTATTATCTCAGTGCCTAATCCAGATATCACTATTATCTCAGTGCCTAATCCACGTATCACTATTATCTCAGTTACTCATTCCACATATCACTATTATCTCAGTGCCTAATCCACGTATTACTGTTATCTCAGTTACTCATTCCACGTATCACTATTATCTCTGTGCCTAATCAACGTGTCACTATTATCTCAGTGCCTAATCCAGATATCACTATTATCTCAGTTACTCATTCCACATATCACTATTATCTCAGTGCCTAATCCAGGTATCACTATTATCTCAGTTACTCATTCCCGTATCACTATTATCTCGGTGCCTAATCCACGTGTCACTATTATCTCAGTTACTCATTCCACGTATCACTATTATCTCAGTTACTCATTCCACGTATCACTATTATCTCAGTGCCTAATCCACGTATCACTATTATCTCAGTTAATCATTCCACATATCACTATTATCTCAGTGCCTAATCCACGTATTACTATTATCTCAGTTACTCATTCCACGTATCACTATTATCTCTGTGCCTAATCAACGTGTCACTATTATCTCAGTGCCTAATCCAGATATCACTATTATCTCAGTTACTCATTCCACATATCACTATTATCTCAGTGCCTAATCCAGGTATCACTATTATCTCAGTTACTCATTCCCGTATCACTATTATCTCGGTGCCTAATCCACGTGTCACTATTATCTCAGTTACTCATTCCACGTATCACTATTATCTCAGTTACTCATTCCACGTATCACTATTATCTCAGTGCCTAATCCACGTATCACTATTATCTCAGTTACTCATTCCACATATCACTATTATCTCAGTGCCTAATCCACGTATTACTATTATCTCAGTTACTCATTCCACGTATCACTATTATCTCAGTGCCTAATCCAGATATCACTATTATCTCAGTTACTCATTCCACATATCACTATTATCTCAGTGCCTAATCCAGGTATCACTATTATCTCAGTTATGCTGGCCATACATCAGGAAGATATCGTTCCAACCAGCCAACTAGTTGGCTGGTTGGAACGATAATCTAGCAGTGTGTGGGAGCAAACGATTATCAGCCGTTTGCTCCCACACGCTGAAAAACGGCCAGAAATGGTCTGTCCAACTAGTTGGGAAAATTAAACCTGTTTGATTTTCCCAACTAATCGTTCAGGTGTAGGGGAAACTCTCCCCCCAACTGAACGATAAGCAGGCGGACACTGACCAGCAGTGTCCGCCTACTTCTTCCCGATCACTGCCTACTGGGCAGCACGAGCCGGGAGGTTCAGGGGCAGCTGCGGCAGGTCATCACTGCTGCCGGGCTGCCCCTGTCACAGCGGGTCCCCGTGGAGCGGCGGCAGAGCGGGAGGAGGTGCAGGGGCAGCTGCGGCAGTTCATCACTGCTGCCAGGCTGCCCCGGTCACAGCGGACCCTGTGGAGCGGCGGAGCGGGAGGAGGTGCAGGGGCAGCTACGGTAGCACATCACTGCTGCCGCTGTCACAGGACACCCAGCAGTGGCACCCCTCCCGCGATACCCCACGATCGCTGCACCCCCCGCACCCCACCCATGATTGCTGCACCCACGCACGCCACCCCCGATCACTGGCACCCCACCTGCGGTTGCGGCACCCCCGCACCCCACCCGCGATCCCGGCACCCCCCGCACCCCACCCGTGATCACGGCACCCCCCGCAGCTTACCCGCAATCGCGGCACCCCCCGCAACTTATCCGCAATCGCGGCACCCCCCGCACCCTACCCACGATCGCGGCATCCCCCGCACCCCACCCATGATTGCTGCACCCACGCACGCCACCCCCGATCACTGGC
The DNA here is from genome assembly GCF_028390025.1 of Pseudophryne corroboree. Classification (NCBI taxonomy): domain Eukaryota; kingdom Metazoa; phylum Chordata; class Amphibia; order Anura; family Myobatrachidae; genus Pseudophryne; species Pseudophryne corroboree. The sequence goes on from NC_086445.1 coordinate 1,051,161,251, forward strand.
ACCCCACCTGCGGTTGCGGCACACCCGCACCCCACCCGCGATCGCGGCATCCCCCGCACCCCACCCGTGATCACGGCACCCCCCGCAGCTTACCCGCAATCGCGGCACCCCCCGCAACTTACCCGCAATCATGGCACCCCCCGCAGTTTACCCACAATCGCGGCACCCCTCCGCGGCACCCCCCGCAATGTACCCGCAATCGCGGCACCCCCCGCACCCCACCCGCGATCGCGGCACCCCCCGCATATCACCCACGATCGCGGCACCCCCGCATATCACCCACGATCGCGGCACCCCCGCATATCACCCGCGATCTCGGCACCCCCGCATATCATCCACGATCGCGGCACTCCCCGCATATCACCAGCGATCGCGGGACCTCTGCTCCCCTCCTGCAGTCACTGCCCCCCAAGATCGCGGCACCCCTTCCCCCTCACCACCACCAGGGCCAGCTCCAGCCCGCACCGGCTCCCGCACCGGTAATTCACCCCCCCCCCCGCCTCCCTCCGCCCGCACCGGCTCCCGCACCGCGGCCCCCCTCCGCAGGCCTTCTGTCACTTCAGACGCGCACGGAGACAATCAGGTGAGTGCCACGGAGTGGCGCTTCCTGATTGGCTGAAGAGACACTTCTGTGACAGCTGTGACCGGGGTGTCTCTGCATTCGTGGAAAGGGTTCCCATGTGTAAACATGGGACCCCTTTCAGTCCGTTTGGTCCGGGTGTTCGGTTTGTTGTTTTGCCAAGTACGTGGATTATAATCTGGACCCTGGATCAGGTGAGTATAATTATCTTTTATTTTCAGGTACCCGTGGATTCTACTTGGAGAAGAGGACCGACTGCTTCGTGTCAACATAGGTAAGTGTGTGTGTGTCGACATGTGTTAAATAAAGTTTTACTGTCACGGTGTGTCTCTCCTGTTTTTATTTGGGTATTTTTTTTCCATTAGAACTACAGGTACCAGCGGGCCCGTTTTTCTCCCGCATGCTGGTACTTGTGGTTCTCCAAGTACCAGCTTGCGGGGGAGGCTTGCTGGGACTTGTAGTACTACTGAAAAAAACAATATTCTTTTAATTTTCTCAAGGCTATCAGCCCCCCATCCGCAGCCTTTGGATGGGGGGGACAGCCTCGGGCTTCACCCCTGGCCCTTGGGTGGCTGGGGAGGGGGACCCCTTGATTGAAGGGGTCCCCACTCCCCCAGGGTACCCCGGCCAGGGGTGACTAGTTGGATATTTAATGCCACGGCCGCAGGGCACTGTATAAAAGTGACCCCCGGCTGTGGCATTATCTGTCCAGCTAGTGGAGCCTGATGCTGGTGTAAAAAATACGGGGGACCCCTATTCTTTTTGTCCCCCGTATTTTTTGCACCAGCACCAGGCGCAGAGCCCGGTGCTGGTTTTAAAAATACGGGGGATCCCCTGTCCGTTTTCCCCCCGGATTTTTAGAACTAGGACCGGCTCGAAGAGCCCGAAGCTGGTTATGCTTTGGAGGGGGGACCCCACGCAATTTTTTTTCAGGTTTTTCCCATTCCATTTAAAAAAATAAAAATAAAATAATAATAATAATAATAATAATCTTTTAAAAAATATATAAATAATACTTGTGCCTCCAAAAAAGACAAACCAAGTACCTAATCCCTTCTAATATAAATAGATATGCTATTACCCACCCAAAAAAACACAAAAAAAAACATGTTTTTAAATTTTTTTTATTAGATTCCGCCAGCAAAGTGTGGCGGATTGAAAATGACCGAAAACGAAACGTTAAGCTGTCAGAACAGGGTCACGTATGTTCTTGATTTTTGAAAAGTCCTAGAGTGCCGCCTATCGTTTGTGATATGTTTGCTTTTTGAAGCTCAGGAGGGCACCAGGCAAGCTGTACATTTTACTACATTGGGAGTGCCGAATATCTACATCTGGTATATATATATATATATATATAATTTGCCTTGGCAGCCCAACCATGCTGGTATATCCATAGTTCAGTATAAAAACAAGTAAATCTAATAAATGTATGGTGGTGAAAGAAAAGCCCAGTTTCACTGAAAAAAAGACAATTCTGCATGTTTTGAAATGAAAAAAACAAAACAAAACTGAAGAACTGTAGGAAGGCACTGTCCGCCTACTTCAGTGACATCACAAGTTGGACAGAAGTTGGAAGGTTGGTTGGTCTGATGAAAAGTTGGTTAGATGTGTGGAGCACTGGTAAAAAGTTGGTTAGATGTGTGGAGCACTGTTTTAGTTGAACAGACAAGTTGGATGGTTGGAAGTTTGGAGTGTTGGAGAAAAGTTGGTCTGATGTATGGCTAGCTTTACTCATTCCACGTATCACTATTATCTCAATGCCTAATCCATGTCACGGCTGAGATTGTTTGTGAACCCGGACTAGTACTGGACACTGGGTTTGGTCTTGAGCGCAGTGAGCAGAATCAGGCTGGCTTAGTGAATGATCCGCTCGTCCAGACGTGGCAGTCAGGCAGTGTACCCTATGAGGGAAGGTGACCAGCTATGGGTACTGGAACACTGGTGGTGGAAGCCACCAGTGCAATGGGTAGCTGGAATGTCACCTAATGGAGAATCACGTGAGAACTGGTGAGTTGACGTAATGCTGGGAGGATCAGCAATGCTGGAAAGTCACAGATCACTGGCTGGAACCAATGTGATAGCTGTCGACGAGGCTGAGGACAACAGCAATACTTGAAGCTGAGGATGTCAGCAACACTTGTACACGAAGCAGAGGATGTCGGCAACGCTTGTAGACGAAGATGAGGATGTCAGCAACACTTGTACACGAAGCAGAGGATGTCAGCAACACTTGTACACGAAGCAGAGGATGTCAGCAATACTTGTACACGAAGCAGAGGATGTCAGCAATACTTGTACACGAAGCAGAGGATGTCGGCAACGCTTGTAGACGAAGATGAGGATGTCAGCAACACTTGTACACGAAGCAGAGGATGTCAGCAATACTTGTAGACGAAGATGAGGATGTCAGCAACACTTGTACACGAAGCAGAGGATGTCGGCAACGCTTGTAGACGAAGATGAGGATGTCAGCAACACTTGTACACGAAGCAGAGGATGTCGGCAACGCTTGTAGACGAAGATGAGGATGTCAGCAACACTTGTACACGAAGCAGAGGATGTCGGCAACGCTTGTAGACGAAGATGAGGATGTCAGCAACACTTGTACACGAAGCAGAGGATGTCGGCAACGCTTGTAGACGAAGATGAGGATGTCAGCAACACTTGTACACGAAGCAGAGGATGTCGGCAACGCTTGTAGACGAAGATGAGGATGTCAGCAACACTTGTACACGAAGCAGAGGATGTCGGCAACGCTTGTAGACGAAGATGAGGATGTCAGCAACACTTGTACACGAAGCAGAGGATGTCGGCAACGCTTGTAGACGAAGATGAGGATGTCAGCAATACTTGTACACGAAGCAGAGGATGTCGGCAACGCTTGTAGACGAAGATGAGGATGTCAGCAACACTTGTACACGAAGCAGAGGATGTCAGCAATACTTGTACACGAAGCAGAGGATGTCGGCAATACTTGTACATGAAGCTGAGGATGTCAGCAATACTTGTACACGAAGCAGAGGATGTCGGCAGCGCTTGTAGACGAAGATGAGGATGTCAGCAATACTTGTACACGAAGCAGAGGATGTCAGCAATACTTGTACAGTACACGAAGCAGAGGATGTCGGCAACACTTGTAGACGAAGATGAGGATGTCAGCAATACTTGTACACGAAGCAGAGGATGTCAGCAATACTTGTACACGAAGCAGAGGATGTCGGCAACACTTGTACACGAAGAGGAGGATGTCAGCAATACTTGTACACGAAGCAGAGGATGTCAGCAACGCTTGTAGACGAAGATGAGGATGTCAGCAATACTTGTACACGACGCAGAGGATGTCGGCAATGCTTGTAGACGAAGATGAGGATGTCAGCAATACTTGTACACGAAGCAGAGGATGTCAGCAACACTTGTACACGAAGCAGAGGATGTCAGCAATACTTGTACACGAAGCAGAGGATGTCAGCAATACTTGTACACGAAGCAGAGGATGTCGGCAACGCTTGTAGACGAAGATAAGGATGTCAGCAATACTTGTACACGAAGCAGAGGATGTTGGCAATGCTTGTAACCGAAGCCGGGGACGTCAGCAATACTTGTACACGAAGCAGAGGATGTCAGCAATACTTGTACACGAAGCAGAGGATGTCAGCAATACTTGTACACGAAGCAGAGGATGTCAGCAATACTTGTACACGAAGCAGAGGATGTCGGCAACGCTTGTAGACGAAGATAAGGATGTCAGCAATACTTGTACACGAAGCAGAGGATGTTGGCAATGCTTGTAACCGAAGCCGGGGACGTCAGCAACGCTTGCAGCAGAAACTCGGTTTTCCAGTAGCTGTGATGCGGTGGTTCTGCACAATGAGTACTGCAATGTTGTAGACCGAAGTGCCAGGTTTTCTGGATACTATGGTGCGCTACTTTGTGCAGTGTTGAACTGGAAGCTGGGATTGAACCAGCGGTGCAGGTTTGCAGATATCCTGGAGATGAGATAACCAGCGGTGCAGGTTTGCAGATATCCTGGAGACGAGATAGCCAGCGGTGCAGGTTTGCAGATATCCTGGAGATGAGATAGCCAGCGGTGCAGGTTTGCAGATATCCTGGAGATGAGATAACCAGCGATGCAGGTTTGCAGATATCCTGTAGATGAGATAGCCAGCGGTGCAGGCTTGCAGATATCCTGGAGCTAGGATCACCAGCGGTGCAGGTTTCCAGATATCCTGGAGCTAGGATCACCAGCGGTGCAGGTTTCCAGATATCCTGGAGCTAGGATCACCAGCGGTGCAGGTTTGCAGATATCCTGGAGATAGGAGTCAGGAAGTGCTGAAGTTGGTAATGCGCTGTCTCTTTAAGCAGGAGATTGCAGGCGCTCTCTACATGCTAGTGGACAACAAAGCACTGACAGCTTCCCAGTGCTTGGAGCTGGAATATATACCCCTTGCTCACTGGATATAGGCCCTCATTCCGAGTTGATCGGTCGCAAGGCGAATTTAGCAGAGTTACACACGCTAAGCCGCCGCCTACTGGGAGTGAATCTTAGCTTCTTAAAATTGCGACCGATGTATTCGCAATATTGCGATTACTAACTACTTAGCAGTTTCAGAGTAGCTCCAGACTTACTCTGCCTGTGCGATCAGTTCAGTGCTTGTCGTTCCTGGTTGACGTCACAAACACACCCAGCGTTCGCCCAGGCACTCCCACCGTTTCTCCGGCCACTCCTGCGTTTTTTCCGGAAACGGTAGCGTTTTCAGCCACACGCCCCTGAAACGCCGTGTTTCCGCCCAGTAACACCCATTTCCTGTCAATCACATTACGTTCGCCGGAGCGATGAAAAAGCCGTGAGTAAAATTACTTTCTACATAGCAAAGTTACTTGGCGCAGTCGCAGTGCGAACATTGCGCATGCGTACTAAGCGGATTTTCATTGCGATGCGATGAAAAATACCGAGCGAACAACTCGGAATGAGGGCCATAGACTGAAGGAATCACATGTCAGGGCAACACTACCTGGTTGGAGAGCTCTCTGCAGAGTCAGCTGATCAGGAAGTAACATGCAGTACTCCAGACTAGGCTTCAGAGTGGACTGAGGCCTAGCAGGCCGGGAATTAGCAGAAGCCTAACTATCCTGAAATGGATGCTGTGACTGACAGCTCGGGACGTCGGATGGACCAGCAAATGGCGGACAGCACTTTGGACTGCACCGCAGGTAGGTCAAAGTGCGACTGGCAAGCGCTGTAAACCTCTGTTTTGTGACAATCCACGTATCACTATTATCTCAGTGCCTTATCCACGTATCTCCATTATCTCAGTTACTCATTCCACGTATCACTATTATCTCAGTTACTCATTTCGCGTATCACTATTATCTCAGTGCCTAATCCATTTATTACTATTATCTCAGTGCCTAATCCACTTATCACTATTATCTCAGTGCCTAATTCACGTATCACTATTACCTCAGAGCTTAAGCCACGCATCCCTATCATCTCAGTGCCTAATCCACGTATCACTATCACTTCAGTGCTCAATCCACGTACCACTATTATCTCAGTGCCTAATCCACGTATCACTATTACCTCAGAGCCTAATCCATGTCTCACTATTATTTTAGTGCCTAATCCACGTATCACTATTATCTCAGTGCCTAATCCACGTATCACTATTATCTCAGTGCCTAACCCACGTATCACTTTTATCTCAGTGCCTAACCCACGTATCACTTTTATCTCAGTGCCTAATCCATGTATCACCATTACCTCAGAGCTTAGCCATATTTCACTATTATCTCAGTGCCTGATCCACGAATCACTATTATCTCAGTGCCTAATCCACGTATCACTATTATCTCAGTGCCTAATCCACGTATCACTATTACCTCAGAGCCTAATCCATGTCTCACTATTATCTCAGTGCCTAATCCACGTATCACTATTATCTCAGTGCCTGATCCACGTATCACTATTATCTCAGTGCCTAATCCACGTATCACTATTATCTCAGTGCCTAATCCACGTATCACTTTGAAATTTTGACCCTTTGTCAATCAAAAAAAAATATGGAGATTCCAGTAAAAAAATGTTTATCAATCTTCCCTATCTCCGTGAATTCATTATACATTCCCTTACTTCATACTGAATAATTCTTTGGGTGCAAAAAAAAAGTGGGTTCAATTAGCATTATCAACCTAAGGCAGGTGAGTTATTATGTCCCTTTTTTGTTTAAATTGATCCTTAAAGTATACTTTAAAGGGCTATGAAAGAAAAATAAAGGGATTTTGATTGCCTGTATGAGTATTTGCATGTTTAATTATAATTATCTTGTTAAAAACGAAAATTGCCATTAGGTATAATTTTGCCCGCCAGGAGAGTATTTTCATGTATATGTGCAGATTTCTAATAACACGTAGGGGAGTATTCAGTTAGCTGTAATAGCTTATTTATTTATTTTTTGCTCAAAAAACGTTGATTTTACTGCAAATCGTGAAAGATTTAATTAGCTGTAATAATTTATTGTCGATACTTTTACCGTGAATTTAACTTCACCTACTCTGAGAAGGTCATTTTTTTTTTTTGAGCATGGACTAAGGAAACAGATTTTATGTACCAACTGAGAACCTAGATCTATGTACTCCTGATGGTGGTAACGGCCTTATGGGTATATGCAATTCACGGTGAATCGCGGCAATTTTTCGCCGTTTTTTAATTCGACTAAATTCGCCAGGTGAATTCCGGCAGGTGGCTGCCGGAATTCACCATATTCAATGAAAAACGGATTCGCCAGAATCGCGGGCGAAAATCGGCCGATTTGGCGGATTTTGCCGCGATTTTAAAAAACGGGAAAAAACCGGAAAAAAAAATGGCGTGGGGTCCCCCCTCCAAAGCATAACCAGCCTCGGGCTCTTCGAGCCGGTCCTGGTTCTAAAAATCCGGGGGAAAAACGAACAGGGGATCCCCCGTATTTTTAAAACCAGCACCGGGCTCTGCGCCTGGTGCTGGTGCAAAAAATATGGGGGACAAAACGAGCAGGGGTCCCCCGTATTTTTCACACCAGCATCGGGCTCCACTAGCTGGACAGATAATGCCACAGCCGGGGGTCACTTTTATGCCGTGCCCTGCGGCCGTGGCATTAAATATCCAACTAGTCACCCCTGGCCGGGGTACCCTGGGGGAGTGGGGACCCCTTCAATCAAGGGGTCCGCCCCCCCCAGCCACCCAAGGGCCAGGGGTGAAGCCCGAGGCTGTCCCCCCCCATCCAATGGGCTGCGGATGGGGGGGCTGATAGCCTTTTGTGATCATGAAAAGAATATTGTTTTTTCCAGCAGTACTACAAGTCCCAGCAAGCCTCCCCCGCAAGCTGGTACTTGGAGAACCACAAGTACCAGCATGCGGGAGAAAAACGGGCCCGCTGGTACCTGTAGTACTACTGGGAAAAAAATACCCAAATAAAAACAGTACACACACACCGTGAAAGTAAAACTTTATTACACACTACCGACACACACATACTTACCTATGTTGACACGCCGACTGCCACGGTCTCCGACGATCCGAGGGTACCTGTGAAAAAATTATACTCACCTTCCAGCGTCCAGAGATAAATCCACGTCCAGAGAGATAAATCCACGTACTTGTAAAAAAAACAAAAATACCCGCTCCATACCGGACTAAAAGGGGTCCCATGCTGACACATCAGACCCCTTTCTCCCGAATGCCGGGACATCACGTGACTCCTGTCACTGAAGTCCCTTCAGCCAATCAGGAAGCGCTACTTCCGTGGCGCTCACCTGATTGGCTGTGCGCTGTCTGTGCTGTCAGACAGCGCATCGCAAAGCCGCTCCATTACTTTCAATGGTGGGAACTTTGCGGGTAGCGGTGGGGTTAACCCGCGGTCAGCCGCTGACCGGCGGGTGACCTCACCGCTAGCCGCTAAGTTCCCACCATTGAATATAATGGACGGGGCTGTGCGATGCGCTGTCTGAGTTCAGACAGCGCACAGCCAATCAGGTGAGCGCACCGAAGTTGCGCTTCCTGATTGGCTTTAGAAACCTTTCAGTGACAGCTGTCACTGAGAGGTCTCTCTGCATTCGGGGATAGGGGTCCCATGTGTCAGCATGGGACCCCTTTCAGTCCGTTTGGTCGGGTGTCCGGTTTGTTATTTTCTACAAGTACGTGGATTTATCTCTGGACCCTGGTTGAGGTGAGTATATTGATCTTTTATTTTCAGGTATCCGTGGATTCTACATGGAGAAGAGGACCGATGTCGGCGTGTGAACATAGGTAAGTATGTGTGTGTCGACGTATGAAATAAAGTTTTACTGTCGACGGTGTGTGTGTCCTGTTTTTATTTGGGTATTTTTTTTCCAGTAGTACTACAGGTACCAGCGGGCCCGCTTTTCTCCCGCATGCTGGTACTTGTGGTTCTCCAAGTACCAGCTTGCAGGGGAGGCTTGCTGGGACTTGTAGTACTGCTGGAAAAAACAATATTCTTTTCATGATCACAAAAGGCTATCAGCCCCCCCATCCGCAGCCCATTGGATGGGGGGGGACAGCCTTGGGCTTCACCACTGGCCCTTGGGTGGCTGGGGGGGGGACCCCTTGATTGAAGGGGTCCCCACTCCCCCAGGGTACCCCGGCCAGGGGTGACTAGTTGGATATTTAATGCCACGGCTGCAGGGCACGGCATAAAAGTGACCCCCGGCTGTGGCATTATCTGTCCAGCTAGTGGAGCCCGATGCTGGTGTTAAAAATACGGGGGACCCCTACGCTTTTTGTCCCCCGTATTTTTGGCACCAGCACCAGGCGCAGAGCCCGGTGCTGGTTTTAAAAATACGGGGGATCCCCTGTCAATTTTTTCCCCGCATTTTTAGAACCAGGACCAGCTCGAAGAGCCCGAGGCTGGTTATGCTTTGGAGGGGGGACCCCACGCCATTTTTTTTTAGGATTTTACCGTTCCAGCAATAAAAAATAAAAATAAAAAAAATAATATTTTAAAAAATATATAAATAATATTTGTGCCTCCAAAAAAAAAAAAAAAAAAAGTACCTAATCCCTTCTAATATAAATAGATCTGCTATTCCCCCCCAAAAAAACACAAAAAAAAACATGTTTAAAATTTTTTTATTTGTTTTCACCCTCCAAAGTGTGGCGGATTGAAAATGACGAATTTGCTGTCTAAAAGCACTGCTGTCGAATTTCCAAACTTGAATTGAATATGCTTTGGTCGAATTGCAGCACTTGTATCATCGCAGAAAAGTCGAATTTGCAAAAATTCGAATTTCAAAAAGTCGAATTTTGAAAGTCCGTTTTTTGGTCGGAAAGCACTGAATTGCATAGGCGAATTTTTTTTTTGGTCGAAAATGACCCGAAATTCGACAATTTCGGGAATTCGACCGCAATTGCATATACCCCTTTATCTCAGGCTCAGACATCTTGGTGGTATGCTGGCAGGTAGCTGGTTGATTGGCCTGTCCCATTTTCTGTGGGCTGATAATGTCTCTTACTGTATTTTGTCAAAGACATATATGAAACCATTGTTTATGCAGACAGATCTCCTGGTCTGGACTTTGTTGTCTCAAGCAAGCGCCATTCTTGCTGATTTTGTGTGTAAATCTCTGCCCACCCAGAAGAATTGAGATGGAGTGGATGGCACTAAATCAGATCAGAATGAAATGACTGGATTTACCACATATCAGCACTTGGATGATCTCGTGGGTTACTGATGGCTCTGTTATAGATCAGGCCTGGCCAACTTGTGGCTCTCCAGCTGTTGACAAACTACAAGTCCCGACATGCCCTGCCACAGTTTTGCAATTAGGGAATGCTAAAACTGTGGCAGGGCATGGTGAGATGTGTAGTTTCACAACAGCTGGAGAGCCACAGGTTGTCCAGGCCTGTTATAGATTGTCCATCCACTTCAACCATTGGCCTGATGTTCAGAACCAAGGATAGTTCCATTGTGTGGGCACAGACCAAATCTATGAAATTCTCCGAAATCCAAACAGGCCTTGGTGTCTATCTTGCAAGCCCTGAAGGAGAGGCCAATGAGAGGATCGCAGAGGAAGTATTGCATCCATGCTAACCAGACTTCTTGGTGAGCCAAACTATATCCTGGCAGCTCTGAAACTTTCCAATCCTGCAAACTTTTTCTTCCAGTGGCCTCATGGCTAGAACAGGCTCCGGGATGGGAGATCATTGGTTGCTACTGAGCAAAAGGTAGATGGTGACAAGCTATCTCTTGTCACTGAAGCTGATACTCTCCTGAATGCAGGTGCTGAGCCAAACACAAATGGAAAGTCCCAGAAAGTGCCCTCATCTGTAATGGAGTTTGGCAATCCTCTCTGAGTTGGATGCCAGAATTTCTCTGCAAGGACTGCTTGTTACAGAATGCTAAACTTCATTTATTGCTGAGCACGATCACAATGCCATGGTGCTCCTTACTCCGGGAGAGAATAACTGGGATGGGGCAGTGGTCAGATACACATCACGTGAGGGATGAAAATGAATCAATGATATGGAGAATGCACAATTGTGAGCAATGAAACCCATGTTGATGGGTCAATTACAGAAATGTAGGCTACAAAGCTGAAGTTGGGAAACCAGCAATCAAATTAAGACTCTAGAAGGACCTGCGGTATCTTTGCATTGTGCAGATTTTGGCAGGAGTGTGGTCCTTGTAAAGGTTGGGGTCTCTTAATCCTAATTCACTGGACCTTTAGCAAATTTCAGTAAGTGAAAAATGATGGGCAGTTATCATAGTGATGGCCATCGAATGGTTAAGCATAGATGGTGCCATTGGTGCTAAGCATCCATGCTGTGTGATACAACAGGTCAATCAGTCATGGGGGTGTGGCTAAACATGACTGGGGCAGTTCTGAGTCTTATGCCCCTTGCAAACCCATAGCTGCCTCTGCCATTGATGGCAGACAAATATGGCAGGACAATCTAACCATTATTGGTTGATGTCCATCCATACATTGTAGATGGTGCACTGCCACCTATTGTTTGTAAGTGGTACTGCAGCCTACACATGGGAGCAGTGGTTCACTACTGAGGGGTGTCCGGGACATCGAAACCTTACAGATTTCCCATCATAATGCAAGAATTACGCTTTTTGTAATTATAACGTCACTAGGCGTTTTTTTGTAGTTGTACATTTATGTAAAGAGCAAGTTTGTAAAAAATTCTATGGATTCTATACTGCAATAACAGTGTATATTAATATGAGTAACAGTACTAAGGTGTTTATATCTTATATAATGAAAGACTAATGCTGCTCCTCACCTCTATGCATGCAAGTGTTTTGCGCGCCGGTGGCCACTAGATGGCGCCCGATGGAGCAATTTAACTGTTATGATGTTGTTCCGTCATTTTGACAGGCTGGTAACTAGTATGTTTATATATGTTTAGAGATAGATACCACGATGTTCAGAAGACAGTTACTATTCAGACTCCAGCAAATCAGCCTCTACTGGCTGCGGAGGACGCTGGACGCGGAGATGAAGAGGAGGAGGAGGAGGAGGATAAGGTGGGATATATGTCTGTCTGCTTGTCTGTCTATCTGGTTATCTTTGCTACATATCCTTTTTATCCCTAATTAGGAGGACAACTGGGGTGAAACAACGACGGCGATGACCTCTGAGCGCAGCGCCTCCCTGGAGGATTTGACTCCTAAACAAGCATCACAAGAGCCACAGACCACTAGACTGAGTGCTAGGACTATGTTGGGATTCTACATTTTCTGCATACTGGCCATACTCACCCTCCTTACTCCACCAATATTTATCACACTGCCCCAGGTGTTGTGGAGGACTGAGCTAGAACCTTGTGGTGTCATCTGTGAGGGACTCTATATCTCAGTTGCTTTTAAGCTGCTCTTCATGATGCTGGGTTCTTGGGCTGTGTTCTTTCGTACCCCGCGATATGTGCTACCACGGCTGGTTGAATTCAGAGCTCTTCTTCTGCTTCTGCTCAGCATATTTCTTATATCCTATTGGCTGTTCTATGCAGTGAGAGTCCTGGGATCACGAGAAAGGAACCTTCTTAGTGTGGTACAATATACAACCTCACTTGTGGATGCTTTCATCTTTATTCACTATCTGGCCGTGGTTTTGCTTGAGATAAGACAGTTGCAGCCCTTTTACCACCTCAAGGTTGTGCGAAGCAGTGATGGAGAGGTCCGCTTCTACACCATGGGAACAGCCAGGTATGATCTTCTACACTATGGGAACAGCCAGGTATGTTCTTCTACACTATGGGAACAGCCAAGTTGCATTCTTCGGTTTAGGCTGTATGTGTGTGTGGGGTGGGGGGTTAGGTTTAGGCACCCCCAGGGTTGAAGGGTTTCTGGGGCATGAGGGGGATCTGAGGCTTATAAATGATCATAAGGGGGTTCTGAGGAAAATAAAGAAACCGAGAGGCCTCTGAGGCACATAACAGGGCATTAGGAGATTCTGAGGCACATAAAGGGGCATGAGAGGGCTCTGAGGAAAATAAAGAAACTGAAGGGTTTCTGGGGCATATAAAGGGTCATGAAGGGTTTCTGGGGCATATAAAGGGTCATGAAGGGGTGCTGAGACACAAAAAGGGTCATGAGGGTGCTCTGGGGTATATCAAAAGGCACATAAAGGGGCATGACAGGGTTCTGAGGAAAATAAATAAAACTGGGGGGCTCTGAGGTATATAGAGGGTTCATGATGGGGCTTTGAGGCACATAAATGGGCATTAGGAGGATCTGAGGCATATTAAGGAGCGAAAACGACTTTGCAGAAGACTCTTGTGTGGGTGCACTCTTGTATTTAATTGTTTATATGACTTAAATTAAGAGTCCACCCACACAAGAGTCTTCTGCAAAGTCGTTTTCTCTTCAGTCCCTCCCTGACTCTGGGTGCACCACCAGGTACATATAATAGGAAGCATTCCTGTAGATGAATACAATTCTGGTTCTATATACAGTAATACTAACAATTTTTTTTGACTGGTGCGGAGTCATTCCTTGTTCTTGTGCATATTAAGGAGCACAAGGGGTCTCTGAAAGAAATTAAGAAACTAAAGGGGTTCTGTGACATATAAAGGGACATGCGAGGGCTCTGAGGCATAAAAAAGGGTATGGGGGGTTCTGGGGCACATAAAGAGGCACGAGGAAGCTCTACGGCATAGAAAAGGGCATGAGGGTCTCTGAGGAAAACAAAAGAACATGATGGGGCATCTGAGGCAAAAGAAAGGGCATAAGGGGCTCTGAGGCATAGAAAGGGGCATGAGGGTCTCTGAAGAAAACAAAGGGACATGATGGGGGATCTGAGGCATAAGAAAGGGGATATGGGGCACTGAGGCATAGAAAGGGGCATGAGTGGTCTCTAAATAATACAAAGGGGCATGATGGGGTTTTGAGGCACATAACAGGGTAGGGGGAGTCTATGGGCTTGCATATAACGGCATGAGTGGGCTCTGAGGCATTAAAAGGGGGAGGAACGGCTCTGAGGCATATAAAGAGGCATGATGGGTCTCTGAGGCACATGATGGGGTATGAAGATCTTCTTTGTCACATGCTGATCAGCAGAGCAGCGGTAAATGGATGCAGGGAGAGGCTGGGAGCAGTCCAGTAGCTGCTGGATTGTTGTGCTTGCCTCCAGTGTGACGACACGTGCTGACGCCTGCATAATGTCATACACCAGTCGCAATGGCCTAGTGGGTACGTAGCCATAATCCTTTTCCCCCTAGTCTACCTTCGAATGTTGGGATGTATGTGTGTATATAACTTGTTTATAGTGCGTGCGGTATAGACTGTATATATAACCTCTGTATAATATCTGTGTGGTATAGCCTCTATATACTGTCTAACCACTGTATAATGTGTGTGGTATACTCTGTGTATATATATATATATATATATATATATATATGTATTGTAACACTGTAAGGGTGCAAGGTGCCGTTTCCTGGGGTATATGGCAGCACGCAGCAGCTGAGGAACAACACAAGTCCAGTTTCTGGTACAACTGGCCCCAGCCAGTTTTATTGTACAGAAAATAAAACAAACACCAAAAGAAAATACCTTGCCTGTCCGGCATGAACTAAACACAAGATGTTCCTAACTATCACTAAAACAAAAAAACACAGAGTTCTCCAGCAAATACTGTATAGCTCACTTGTATCAGGAAGCGTGTTTCTCTCACAGAGATCCTGCAGTCTTCCCAGGCAGTCTGCCCACCCTAATCAGGCCAGCAGCTCTATAACACTCTTACACAGCTGAAAGCCTGATTAGCCTTCTGTGAGGCCAAAGACCCGAACTGGGCCCAATGTCTGGAACTTGCCCCATCTCTCTTTCAGGGCCCTTACCCAGCTTTTCCAACAAACTGAAAAGGTTCTAACAAAACAAAACATATTCCTAGAAGTTTCCATTTTTCTAATACATGTAAGACAAGAACCTGGGACAAACATACCTGCCCTCAAACACTATCCCAGTGTTCTTGTCACATATCCCCCTCCCCTGTTTCGACCTAGGGGCCGGAACACTTGTAGCCCCCAAACAGAAGATGCGGGACAATTGTGTACCCGGTCTATGTTCGACAGTAAACTTAAAATCCTGCAACGCTAGAAACCATCTAGTTACACGAGCATTCTTGTCTCTATTTACATACATCCATTTTAAAGGGGCATGATCCGTCACTAGTCTGAATTGTCTACCCAAGAGGTAATATCTCAAGGTATCTAGTGCCCACTTAATGGCCAAAGCCTCCTTTTCCACAATGGCATACCTTTTTTCATGCTCATTGAGTTTCCTACTCAAATAAATGATAGGGTGTTCGTCCCCATCTCTGGTTTGGGACAGCACAGCGCCTATCCCTACCTCTGAGGCATCTGTCTGTACCACAAATTCTTTTGAAAAATCTGGTGTTATCAATACCAGTTGTGAACACAAAGCCACTTTTAACGCTTGGAACGCTTTTTCTGCATCAGGGTTCCATTTCACCATATTTGACTGCTTCCCTTTGGTAAGGTCTGACAACGGCACCGCTGTGGTCGCAAAATTGGGAATAAACCATCTATAGTACCCAGTTATTCCCAAAAAAGCCCAGTTTTGAATAGCATCAATTTTATTCAATTGGGGCCTAATTAGACCTCTGCCTATGGTGAAGCCAAAGTATTTGACCTCCTCCATTGCGAGGCAACACTTCTTTGGGTTAGCAGTTAACCCTGCCTCTCTGATTGAGTCCAGTACTGCTTGTACTTTAACCAAATGGGTCCCCCAGTCTGTACGGTGAATTACCACATCATCCAAATAGGCAGCTGCATATTTTCTATGGGGCCTCAAAATTTTATCCATCGCCCGTTGAAAGGTTGCTGGAGCCCCATGCAACCCAAAGGGTAACATCTTATACTGGTACAGCCCCTCCGGAACCGAAAAGGCTGTTTTTTCTTTTGCGCTATCAGATAAAGGTATTTGCCAGTAACCTTTGGCCAGGTCCAATGTGGTGAGAAACCTGGCTGTTCCCAGCCTTTCTATAAGCTCATCCACACGGGGCATGGGGTACGCGTCAAACTTGGACACCTCATTTAACTTACGAAAGTCATTACAGAAGCGTATGCTACCGTCGGGCTTCGGGATGAGAACTATGGGACTGGACCACTCACTGTTAGATTCCTCTATGACTCCAAGTTCTAACATGGTTTTAACTTCTTTAGTAACAGCTTCTCGCTGAGCTTCAGGAATCCTATATGGCTTTAAATGAACCCTGACCCCTGGTTCTGTGACAATGTCATGTTTTATTATGGTCGCTCGGCCAGGCAGCTCTGAAAATATCTCCCTATTTTGGATGAGAAATTCTTTAACCTGATTGTTCTGGTCAGCTGATAATGTCTCTGACACCTTTACTGCGGGAAGCAACCGAGGTGAAGACACCGAAGGGCAAGGCTCCGCTGACAGAGACAACCTATCTTTCCAGGGTTTGATTAAGTTAACATGGTAGATTTGTTCGGGTTTTCTCTTTCCCGGCTGGTATACTTTGTAATTAACCTCATTCACTTTTTCCCTAATCTCAAATGGACCCTGCCATTTAGCTAGGAATTTGCTTTCCACAGTGGGTACCAAAACAAGAACTCTATCTCCAGGAGCAAATTCCCGTATCTTGGCACTCTGGTTATATACCCTCTGTTGAGCACTTTGGGCCTGTTCCATGTGCTCTCTGACAATAGGTACCACGGCTGCAATCCTATCCTGCATTTGTGATACATGTTCAATAACGCTTCTATAAGGAGTGGGCTGTCCTTCCCACGTCTCTTTGGCAATGTCCAACAGCCCTCTGGGGTGTCTACCATACAACAAATTAAATGGAGAAAACCCCGTAGAGGACTGAGGAACTTCTCTGATGGCCATTAACAAGTAGGGCAACAAACAATCCCAGTTTTTCCCATCTCTCTCAACAACCTTTTTTAACATACTTTTTAATGTTTTATTAAACCTTTCCACCAACCCGTCTGTTTGGGGATGGTAGATGGACGTCCTGAGGTGAGTGACCTTAAATAATTTGCACAATTCCTTCATGATCCTTGATATAAATGGAGTACCTTGGTCAGCCAAAATTTCTTTTGGTATTCCCACTCTACTAAAAACCTGCACCAGCTCCCTAGCTATTGCCTTGGTTGTGATAGTGCGTAAAGGGACAGCCTCAGGATATCGAGTGGCATAGTCTATAATTACCAGGATATACTGATGGCCCCGAGCAGACTTTAACAAGGGCCCCACGAGATCCATGGCTATTCTGTCAAACGGGACCTCTATAATAGGCATGGGAACTAGTGGGCTCCTGAAATGGGGTCTAGGGGCATGATACTGGCATTCAGGACAGGAAGAACAATATTCAGACACTTCTTTATAAACCCCTGGCCAAAAGAACCTTTGTAAAACTCTTTCAGTGGTTTTTTCTGCCCCTAAATGTCCTGCGGTAACGTGACTATGAGCTAAATCTAGTACCGTTCTTCGATAAGGCTGGGGAACTACCAGCTGTTCCACCACATCCTCACCCCTTTTGACAATGTGGTACAAGAGCTCATTACAGATGGCCATGTGGGGATACGTAACCCTGTCACCCGGTACCACAGGTTCCCCATTAACAACCTTAACATTCTCCCTAGCCTTTATTAAGGTAGGATCCTTTAACTGTTCAGACGCAAACAGATCCTTCTTTACCTCCAGGTCAGGCACGCTTTCAGTTCTAACTACTATGGGGTATATGCAATTAGCGGCGAATCGCGGCAAATTATCGGCCGTTTTTCAATTCGACACAATTCGACAGTGTAATTTCGGCAAGTGGGTGCCGAAATTGACCATATGCAATAAAAAACGGATTCGACAGTCCCGCTGCCGAAAAACGGCCAATTTGACGGATTTGTTCCGTTTTTTTAAAATCGGGTAAAAACGGGAAAAAACTCGGAAAAAAATGGCGTGGGGTCGCCCCTCCAAAGCATAACCAGCCTCGGGCTCTTCGAGCTGGTCCTGGTTCCAAAAATCCAGGGGAAAATGGACAGGGGATCCCCCGTATTTTTAAAACCAGCACCGGGCTCTGCGCCCGGTGCAAAAAATACGGGGGACAAAAAGAGTAGGGGTCCCCCGTATTTTTCACACCAGCATCGGGCTCCACTAGCTGGACAGATAATGCCACAGCCGGGGGTCACTTTTATACAGTGCCCTGCGGCCGTGGCATTAAATATCCAACTAGTCACCCCTGGCCGGGGTACCCTGGGGGAGTGGAGACCCCTTCAATCAAGGGGTCCCCCCCCAGCCACCAAAGGGCCAAGGGTGAAGCCCGAGTCTGTCCCCCCCCATCCAAGGGCTGCGGATGGGAGGCTGATGGCCTTGAGAAAGAATATTGTTTTTCCCTGTAGTACTACAAGTCCCAGCAAGCCTCCCCTGCAAGCTGGTACTTGGAGAACCACAAGTACCAGCATGCGGGAGAAAAACGGGCCCGCTTGTACCTGTAGTACTACTGGAAAAAAAATACCCAATTAAAAACAGGAGACACACACCTTGAGAGTAAAACTTTATTACACACCTGCCGACACATACTTACCTATGTTGACCCGCCGACTGCCACGTCTCCTGATCCGACGATCCGGGGTACCTGTGAATCAAATTATACTCACCTCAATCCAGTGTCCAGATATAAATCCACGTACTTGGCAAAAAAACAAACCGCATTTACCCGGACCACGCACTGAAGGGGGTCCCATGTTTACACATGGGACCCCTTTCCCCGAATGCCGGGACCCCACGTGACTGCTGTCACCGAGGTCCCTTCTGCCAATCAGCGAGCGCAACGTCCTGGTTGGCTGGACGTCTGAGCTGTCAGACAGCGCCTCGCAAAGCCTCTCCATTACTTTCAATGGTGGGAACTTTGCGTCAGCGGTGAGGTCACCCGCGGTCAGCGGCTGACCGCGGGTAACCCCACCGCTGCCCGCAAAGTTCCCACCATTGAAAGTAATGGAGAGGCTTTGCGATGCGCTGTCTGAGGTCACACGCGCATACAGCCAATCAGGTGAGTGCAACGAAGTTGCGCTTCCTGATTGGCTGAAGGGACCTCGGTGACAGCAGTCACGTGGTGTCCCGGCATTCGGGGAAAGGGGTCTCATGTGTAAACATGGGACCCATTTCAGTGCGTGGTCCGGGTAAATGCGTTTTGTTTTTTTGCCAAGTACGTGGATTTATATCTGGACACTGGATTGAGGTGAGTATAATTTTATTCACAGGTACCCCGGATCGTCGGATCAGGAGACGTGGCAGTCGGCGGGTTAACATAGGTAAGTATGTGTGTGTCAGCAGGTGTGTAATAGGTGTGTGTCTCCTGTTTTTATTTGGGTATTTTTTTTCCAGTAGTACTACAGGTACCAACGGGCCCGTTTTTCTCCCGCATGCTGGTACTTGTGGTTCTCCAAGTACCAGCTAGCGGGGGAGGCTTGCTGATTGAAGGGGTCCCCACTCCCCCAGGGTACCCCGGCCAGGGGTGACTAGTTGGATATTTAATGCCACGGCCGCAGGGCACTGTATAAAAGTGACCCCCGGCTGTGGCATTATCTGTCCAGCTAGTGGAGCCCGATGCTGGTGTAAAAAATACGGGGGACCCCTACTCTTTTTGTCCCCCGTATTTTTTGCACCAGCACCAGGCGCAGAGCCCGGTGCTGGTTTTAAAAATACGGGGGATCCCCTGTCCATTTTCCCCCCGGATTTTTAGAACCAGGACCGGCTCGAAGAGCCCGAGGCTGGTTATGCTTTGGAGGGGGGACCCCATGCCATTTTTTTCGGGATTTTACCATTCCATCTAAAAAAATAAAAAAAATATATATATTTTTTTAAATATATAAATAATACTTGTGCCTCCCAAAAAGACAAACCAAGTACCTAATCCCTTCTAATATAAATAGATATGCTATTACCAATAAAAAAAACACCAAAAAAAACATGTTTTACATTTTTTTTATTAGTTTCACCCACCAAAGTGTGGCGGATTGAAAATGACGAATTTACTGTCTAAAAGCACTGTTGTCGAATTTCCAAACTTCAATTGAATATACTTTTGTCGAATTGCCGCATTTGTACCATTGCAGAAAAGTCGAATTTGACAAAAGTCGAATTTCAAAAAGTCGAATTTGGAAAGTCCGTTTTTTTGACGGAAAGTACTGTATTGCATTGTCGATTTTTTTTTTGGGGCGAAAAAGTCCAGTTTTTCGACAATTTCGGGAATTCGACCGCAATTGCATATACCCCGTCTCTGTTCCCAGCAAGAGGGTCCTCACTGGACTCCCCATCTGTCACTTCCCCAGCCAAACTAGCAAAAGGCAAAAGGTCAGAAAGTTCCGAAGACACACGTACATCCATAAAATCACCGGTATTATCAACTGGCTCTTTACTTCTCACATCTGTTGATAACTGTGATTCCCACAGTTTCCAAAAATGAGGAAAATCCCTCCCTATTATGGCCTCATGCACCAAGGTGGGGACCAGTCCTACTTTAACAATTGCTGACCCACAACAAGTTTCTATATTCACTTCAGCAGTGACATAATGTTGGGTATCCCCATGTATGCAAGTTACCCCAATAGGTATTTGCTGGACCTTTAAGGGGTTCACTAACCCAGCTTTCACGAGGGTAACTAAACTTCCTGAATCTAGCAAAGCCTCTACTTGGTTACCCTCTAAGAACACATCACATATTTGTTTTTCCAGCTCAGGTGAAGGTACCACAGTACAGACTAACCTAGCAAAGAAAGACATTCTGCGACATTCAAAGGCAGAAAAAGTCAGTGGGTGTAATCCTACAGACAGAAGGTGGGCGCTGATTACTAGAACTGATTGATTATATGAAATACAATTTAGTTAATTGGATAGGTGTAATACCTATAATGTAGGAAACACCCTATTAGCTGCCCACAATGATGGACCTGGATATCCACCTAACTAAGCAAAAAGAGGAATAATGATAATGTGGGCGCTCAGGGGAATTAGAATACAACGGCTGCTGGTTTTGTAAAAAATCAATAACATTTATTGGTAAAAATATATATTATCTAAAAAGAGCAAATCAACATAAATTATTTGGTTGCCATAACCGGCAACTAATGACAAATTAATAAAACAAGTTGCAACAATACCATAATGGTTTAAAAAGTTAATAGTAATCACTGTGTCCTGGGTCCCGGGACTTTATAGGATGTTATAGCACTATCCCAGATTAATATTGTTAGTTCTCTTGCATGCATGCATGTGGCTGTTTAATGATTAATAAGAGTTGAGTGCTGTTACTGGCTCAAATGCACTTTGCGGGATAAAAGAAGAAGAAGGCTGAGAATGTTTAACGCCTGTTTATACTTCACCAATTGATGTAGCTGAATTGGTGGTATGCCAGTCCCGCAGCTGTCTCCCTCCGTATGGCTGGCCGCACTGAGGCGGTTTCTCTTGGGGCCGTGCCTGGTGTGTATGGCACAGTGTCCTGCAGGCTTGTGCTCGGCTACGTCAGGAGCGGAGACAGAGAGCCAAGTGTGGAGATCCTGGGTAGCAGGGGACGCTGCGTTGCCGCGGTTCGCGACTTCCGGTTACGGTGCTTCCGGCTTCCGGTTTGCGGTCCACCTGCGTTCCACAGTTGTGCAAGTCACCTGACGCGTTTCTCCGCCTCCACAATGGGCGGTTTCTTCAGAGGTAGCATCACATTGCATGGGTTCTTGCATGACTGGGCAATTGGCAATAACATGACCTGGCATACCACACCTAAAACATTTAACCACATGATTATCAACCCGTTTGGGCAGCATAGACCGTTCTAGCCCCATTGGCCTGTCTCCAGGGCCAGTGTTTACAGTCTCTCCAGCCTTGCATTCTCTTAACCGCCCAGCAACGTTTTCCCATGGAACAGTCTTACCAGTCTTTACTGAAGGGCGCTGTCGAGGATCTAAAGGTTGCTGGGTGGTCATCAGTAGTTCCTCTGCTGCCAAATACCTCTCTACCATGTCCACTAATTGGTCAGCAGTACCCGGGTTTCCATGGCTCACCCACTTGCGCAGGACCATGGGCAAAGATCTCAAGTAGCGGTCCATGACGATTCTTTCAACCATCTGGGGACCAGTTAATGTCTCTGGCTGTAACCATTTTTTTGTTAGCTGAATAAGGTCGTGCATCTGGGAGCGAGGAGGCTTGTCCATGGCGTACACCCACCGGTGCACCCGTTGTGCTCGTACTGACAGCGTGACTCCCAGGCGGGTCAGGATCTCAGTCTTTAATTTATCATAGTCCCGAGCCTCAGCAGGGCTTAAATCAAAGTACGCTTTTTGGGGCTCACCTGACAGGAAAGGTGCCAGCAGACTGGCCCACTGTGCTTTCGGCCAGTTCTCACGCTCGGCAGTCCTTTCAAACGTGGTCAGGTAGGCCTCCACATCATCAGCCTCTATCATTTTCTGCAGGAAGTGACTGGCCCGTATAGAACTAGAGCTGGTCGGAGCACTGACGGCCACATCTCCAATCCGGGCTGCAAGGCTCTGCACCACTTCTGTTAAGGCCTCTCTATCCTGACGCTGTTGCCTGTAAAGTTCGTCAACAGCTGCCTGCTGTAGTCTCCAATTTTCCTCCATTGCCACCTGCTGCTGTCTGTTGGCCTCCTGCTGAACCGCTGTAGCTTGCAGCAAGGCTTTAAGCAGTTCCTCCATGTCGACAGATTTTTCAGGCGGCTTTGTAGCTGCTTTCACCCAGGACATATATCAAACCCTCAGGGGTGAGTCTCAGCAACTTCACACTGGGCTGTATCTGCATAAACCACCGTTTTCTGCAGGCCTCATAAAGCTGCTGCTTTCACTTATGCGCAGAACGGACTGCTCGCGTTCTCCACTAAGTTGTAACACTGTAAGGGTGCAAGGTGCCGTTTCCTGGGGTAAATGGCAGCACGCAGCAGCTGAGGAACAACACAAGTCCAGTTTCTGGTACAACTGGCCCCAGCCAGTTTTATTGTACAGAAAATAAAACAAACACCAAAAGAAAATACCTTGCCTGTCCGGCACTAACTAAACACAAGATGTTCCTAACTATCACTAAAAAAAAAAACAGAGTTGTCCAGCAAACACTGTATAGCTCACAGCTGAAAGCCTGATTAGCCTTCTGTGAGGCCAAAGACCCGAACTGGGCCCAATGTCTGGAACTTGCCCCATCTCTCTTTCAGGGCCCTTACCCAGCTTTTCCTACAAACTGAAAAGGTTCTAACAAAACAAAACATATTCCTAGCAGTTTTCATTTTTCTAATACATTTAAGACAAGAACCTGGGACAAACATACCTGCCCTCAAACACTATCCCAGTGTTCTTGTCACAATATATATATATATATATATAGGTAAGCAGGGTCGACGGCACTCCCAAGTCCCCTAAACGATGGTATCAATAGTTGTAATGCCGGTGCCCTCCCCGGGATATACAGTATACCTGTATCCAATAGTATAGAGTATGATTGCGGGCGGCACTCTCGGCGTGAATGAAGACAGACACGTGAGTCTTTAAGTCATCAACGTTTCAATGTCCAGAGTGACATTTTCGTCAGGATAAAGTTACAAACAAGCATTACTCACCATTTTATCTCCGTCTGGTGGTCCGAGGCGCCATCAGCCGTCGCGTCCCGTTCCGTGCAACAATGACGTCATCACGAGGTGCCGGCATCGGCGTCAAGGAACACCTGGACCGGAGCACATATAAAAACACCTAAAATAAGTGCAAAACGAAGCAAGTGAAAATAAATAACAAAACAATATAGAGACTATTAACAATGCAACATTAGGGTCTGATTTATAATAATGTATCACTCATGCAGTCATATTGTAACTTGTAACCGCTAAACAGAAGTTAATTATTGTGCCGTTAATGCACAAAATATTGAATATAGATTAGACCGTTAATGTGCTAGAAGAGTCAGTGTATTACTACACTATGTGAATGAACAACTATATTATGCATAGGAAGATGTAACAAGTCAGAATAACAAAATAATTAAAGTTATTCTGACTTGTTACATCTTCCTATGCATAATATAGTTGTTCATTCACATAGTGTAGTAATACACTGACTCTTCTAGCACATTAACGGTCTAATCTATATGACTGCATGAGTGATACATTATTATAAATCAGACCCTAATGTTGCATTGTTAATAGTCTCTATATTGTTTTGTTATTTATTTTCACTTGCTTCGTTTTGCACTTATTTTAGGTGTTTTTATATGTGCTCCGGTCCAGGTGTTCCTTGACGCCGATGCCGGCACCTCGTGATGACGTCATTGTTGCACGGAACGGGACGCGACGGCTGATGGCGCCTCGGACCACCAGACGGAGATAAAATGGTGAGTAATGCTTGTTTGTAACTTTATCCTGACGAAAATGTCACTCTGGACATTGAAACGTTGATGACTTAAAGACTCACGTGTCTGTCTTCATTCACGCCGAGAGTGCCGCCCGCAATCATACTCTATATATATATATATATATATATTGGAAAAAGCAAATAAGATCAGAGCGACCATAGGTGGTAAAATACTTTAAGAGACTAAGAAAAAATTCTTATAAAACAATGAGGGGTTTATTTACAACGAACGTTTGAGACAATTGAACATATGAAGGATTTCAATAGTAGCAGGAATCATCCAACGCGTTTCGTCTGGTCTGACTACATCAAGACCCCTCAGTTAAGCTGCTTTTTCTTTATACGGAACTTTTCATCTATTTATATCTCTACACATAACTTTAGACATATTTATCTCTAGAGCTTCTCATTTTTTAAATACATGTATTTTTAGCACTATTTTTTATTACTGTCTTTTATATGTCCTATGGAAAGTTTAAAAAAAAAAATTTTTTTTTGCAACCGTCTTTTTAAAAAACAGCATTTTATACATGTTGCCCTCTCTTTCTATGTTTTTATACTTCATATGTTCAAGTGTCTCAAACGTTCGTTGTAAATAAACCCCTCATTGTTTTATAAGAATTTTTTCTTAGTCTCTTAAAGTATTTTACCACCTA